>NC_047174.1:1402500-1412500 GCF_009819705.1 Hippoglossus hippoglossus
GATCACAAAGAGGTACCAGGAAGGCCTGCGTCACTCTGCGCAGTTCAAACACAAACCACACACGTCACACATGTGTTTCCTTTACTGTTCTATTTAGGGAATTTCTCATTTTAATGATGATACTCAGCTTCTCACAAGCAAATGTTCCACCAAAGCAAACTGATGCCATTTTGCAGCGGCACAGAAAAACAGGATCATTCTTCAGGGCTGAGGCTGAGAGAGCTCTGGATATATGAGACTATAACTGAAGTAGATATACGGTGAAGAATTTAAACTAAAGATGAAGTTTAGAGTTTATAAAAGTCTTTGGTTTATAAGTGAGTCGACACTATTGAGAATTTAAACATTCACAGAATCGGTGGAGGAAGTTAACAAAGCTGCATTTATATTAAAATCTTCCAGGTTTAATTTACACATTTCCAAATTAACTAAAGCACATTTTGTATTACTATTATTTCTATTTAACCAGGAAGGTCCCATTGAGATACAATTCCTCTTCTGCCACAGAGTCCTGGTCAAGATGGTATAAAAAGTTTCATATATAAACTAGAATGTCACTTTTAAACTTGACCTGAGACAGAAACGATTCCAGCTCATCCCCAGCAGTTGATGCATGAAAGCTAAAGTTACATCCACGCGACTATTCTTTCATTTTCGTTTTCATTGAAACTGATACGGAGCCAAAACGCTGGTGTGGACGGAGATGGTTTTAGTTTGAAAACACAGAAAACTAATGTACACGAATGACGTGTTGCTGCTCTGCTCCGGTGGTTCGGACCTTGACGATGAGTTATCGTAGCTTCTGGGACGAAGTATCAACACTGCAGACGACTGTAGAGTTAAGAGTTCGCTGTAAATGTTAAGAATCGTTTACAGCCTATAGTTGAGGGTTTATGTGCTGCTTTTTAAGAGAGATGACTCTGCAGCAGCGTTTCTGTTCAGAGTAGCTCTGCAGATTAATGGCCTCATATACACTGAGACAAATTAATGGATTTTTGGAGGTAATTTCTCCACGAGCTCGGTTCACAGGTTCAGCGATGCAGAGGCAGATCACAGAGTCATTTAACTCTTTTTTTTATGCAGAGATTAAAGTGACGATCATTGGATAAGTTACTTTAGGACCAAAATCTGAATCTGTTCTGGGCCAAAGTGAACCTCGACGTCACAGTTATGGTCGAGGGCTTTAACCACTTAATTTAACGTATATATGGGAGCCGCCCGTCCTGTAATTGTGCTGCGTGTGGTTAAAGCATTAAATTGAGAGATTTAAGGAACATGGAGTTGGTATGAAAGTGTGTAGATTTAGAAGATGGTCGTGGTTTGGAGGCTGTTGCTCGTCTCCTGCTGCACATCAGAGAAGCACGGCACAGAGACTGTGGGCGTTCTGCTGGTTGCTGCTGCCGCGCATAATTTTTGCATCACTTTACATACATAAGAGTTTGTAAGTTAAAGTGTAGTAGGTGTGTATGTACATCCTCGCGAAGCACAGGCGTGAAAACGGCAACAGAACGACGGCTTCCTGCCAAGAGCTCGCGTTGGTCTTTCTCACCCTGAAGCCTCCAAATACAGACACATGTTCAATAATGCAAACAAATAATAAAAGAAATCTGCTGTAAAAGGAGAGCTCGCTTTATTCTCCAGGATAAAAAAGATGTTGATTAAAGCTTCCTGAGCAAATATCGAACAGCGTGAATCTCATCCTCATCAGATCTGAGTCTTATCAAACTCATTATGTTCACATTTGGAAAATTCTTTAGAAACGAACGTCCTTGAGATGCATTTATAAGTTACACGCCTTTACTGTGAAGTGCACGAGCAGCTCTCAAGTTGTCACATAAGCGTTTTGTAGACATGAAAACTGGAATATTTCCAGACATTCGGGTCTGAGTTTGTGTTTCTCCTCTGAAGCAGCAGCAGTACGGCTCCTCTTCTTCATCCTGAGATATTTGTATTCTTCCAGTTTCACGTACATCAAGAGCTGGAAACGTAAATCTTTCGTACATTGTGCTCTGGAAAATGTGCGAGTTTGCGTTCCGACATACAGCCCCTCTGGAAAATGTCAGGAAAACATCTGGACGTCTGAAAACGGCTTTCGTTGATCACACACCTGCTTTGAGCGAGAACGCGTTCAGAAACAGGAACGAAGCTTAAAAAGTTTACTGCTAATTTAACTCAGTGATATATTCTGTGAAAATATGTTAAAATCTAATTTATCTTTTTAGAAACGTTCAAATTAACATGTGAAATCAAAGACATATCTTTATAATATATAAAAACAAGTTGAAATGGAAACAGAAGGAAAACTAAAGTGAGATTCTGCTGCTGAAAGATAAAATAATAAAACTAAGTATGACTCGTGAAGACAATGATGCTGCAGGGAAAGTGAATAAATCATTTTTATTCTTGTTTGCACCTTTGATAAATGCAGAGGTGGAGTTTATGATTTTATTTCCATATTTAAGTTTAGGTTCAGAGTTTAGTTTGGATTCTTTGGAAACACTTGTGAATTCTACAGTTCACAGAAGTTAGATCAACATTTTTCTAATCATTTCTTTAAAAGGTTCCTGAAAGAAAAAATCGATTTAATTCGTAAATTAAGTTTTTCCTCCATTTTAATTTTATAGTCGATTAATATCAAATAACTATTAGAACCTTTATTTTTCATATCAAGACGAGGGAAAGAAAAATATGCTCTTAAATATTTATTTAAAATGTGAAAAAGATCTTCATTGATATTGTGTCGGCTAATCAACGTAATATCTCTATGTTTTAGAGATGTGTGGATTTATAATATTTAAGAGCATTCGAAGCCAAAATAAAAAGTATAATGAGGTTTTTTAATATGTTAAATTGAAGCATTTCCCCTTTAATGGTTCACTAAAGTCCAAACCTCTTGTTGTATCCGTGTGCTGAGCACCAGCTGATGAGAGAATGACCCTGGTAGCGGTGCTGGATGCAGGTTTCTCTCCTGCAGGCTCAGTGCGCTCCCCTGTGCACAGAAGCAGAACTGCGTCAGCTCACACTCTGCAGCTCTGCAACGCTGAATTACGCCTCTAATACACAAGTAAAACACGGCAGATCGTCTGCACGCTTCAGGTCCTCACAGGCCCGATATCACACAGAGCAATCCACGCAGCAAATTGCTACATTTGCAGCGTTGGATTTAGAGCGTCGGAGTGAAAGGTTTTAATCAGGAGAGTAATTGCGTTCGTTAATGAAGCACAACGCTGCAGAGGAGGCCGGAGCCCGGAGCCCGGTGGCTGATGGGAACAGGTTCTGCTCCCGACTGAGGAGGTGTGATGTGTGGACTACAGAGCAGACTGCGGCGCTCGTATCCTCAGACGCTCTGCGGGAGGAGTTAGAGATAAAGGGAGCAGGTCTTCTCTCGCCTTCAGCTGATTTCACACATGATTCATGGGAGAAGAACCTCAAGCTCTCAATCATCTGGCAGCAATAAGCACAAGGGGCCTGTCGAGAACTGGATTTATATTTTTTAAAAGTACTTAAATGAAAGAAGATATTATTTGGAATCGACTGGACCCCTGCTGATATAATAATGTACAACAGGAAAACAAATGGTTAAAATAAAGAAGGACGTGCATCAATGATAGTAGTAATAATAACATTAATAGTAGAGATAAAAGAACCCAGAGTAAATTCAGGAAAACACTTGAGAGTTAAAATAATGAAACTGTCTTATATATGAAAACAAATATTTTACTGAATAAACAATGCAGAAAAGATCTTTACATTTTATGTAAAAATGTATTTTCTAATTTCTATATATTTGTTTGTATTTGTGTTTTCATACATACGTTCATGTACAATATCAAGTCTCATCTAACATTCAGGCTTTAGGATTAATAGTATTTATCATATGTGTTCGCTAAAAGATAATAAGCAGCATTTTTGACACTGTTCAATTAAAAATTACCACAAAACTTAATGTTCAGCTGTGACGAAAAAAAAAAACTTAATCAAACGCCTCATTAGGAGGCAAAAGGGAAATAGATGATTAGCTGATCCCCAGACGATAAAAAGGATGGAAACATAAAAGAGGAGAAAAGAAAACTGCTCTTTATTGAGTCAGTTACAGATATTTAATAGTTCTATACACAATGTGTGATCATTTCATTGTTGGGTTTGTCTAAACGGTTCTTTTGTCCTTTTTTTGTGTGTTTTTCCTTTTCCTCGTTTTGTGTTCATGTAAAACTGGAAGAAGATGTACATGTTTGTAAATCAGTGGTTACGAGTCTAGTCGGGTCTTGTAATCCCCAAAAGTGGTGGAATGTGTTGTCATGGCAAGTTGTGTACTTACTTGTGTATACGTGTAAACATGGATTGTGTAGTGACTCGCCGTAGTCGGCCTTTTTCTCGTCCCTGCACCAGGGCGACGAGCTGGACCCGTTCCAGGAGCTGCTGGACGAGCAGCGCTACCCGGCCGAGGTGACCATGCCCAGCCCCAAACACCACAAGTACCCGCCCTGCAAGGAGGGCAAGAAGGAGCTCATCACGTAAGAACACACACACACACACACACACACACACACACACACACACACACACACACACACACACACACACACACACACACACACACACACAGACACGCACAGTCAGGGGTGAAAACATAACCTCCTTGACTGAGGTAATAAACCGACTCTCGGCCCAGAATCTCTTTGAATAATTCACATTTCACCACAGCATGAATTTCATATTCCTACTTCACACCACAGGTTGTTGTTGTTTTGTGCGTCTCTTTCCCTCCTGCAGGTTGTCGAGCTGTCAGCTGGCCGACAAGAACATCCGCGGGATGATGACGCCCAACTCACAGGAGCTCAGGTGAGTCCACAAACCGTCCTGGAGTCAGTTTGAGTCCACAGGTGTGTTACTGTTGTTTGAAGTCACAGCAACATCACTTCATAACAAAGTTGTTACGTCGTTGTGTTTGTGTCTCAGGTGTCCGACCCCCGGTTGTGATGGATCTGGACACATCACTGGAAACTACGCCTCCCACAGGAGGTACAGAAACGACACCTCAAAAAACCACGGCAGTAACACATGAGACACACACACACGACGTCAGTGTAGACGTCTTTTTAAATGTGTCCTCTTGTCCTGCAGTCTGTCAGGTTGTCCACGAGCCAAGAAGAGCGGCATCAAAATCGTCCACAGCAAAGAGGACAAGGACGACCAGGAGCCAATCAAGTAAGGTTTCTGTTTCACTCTGTAGACCAACAGAACCATGGCTCAGTTTGATCCAGACCCAGAACTCCTCTTCTGGTCTGAGGAACCGTTCACACCTGATGTTCAGGTTCAGAATGAACTGAAGAGTCTGAAGCTCTGAACCTAACAAGGTGTGAAAACCCCCAAAAACAACAAAATGTCTCATCACTAGTGTGATAAAGTTAATTTGAATCAAATCCTGCCCTTTGAAACCGTCCAAGCGTTGTCTTTAACTCAGTTTTATGGTTTTCTAAACAGAAGATGTTTCTAGAAGCACTTTCCAGCTGTTTGTCAGGCCGCTGACAGATTCATCCGTCTGCTCGCTCTTAAAATGCTGCCTGCGTTCGTGACCTTTCTAACTTTAGGGAAGAATATTTTCGAGGAGTTATGGTCAGTCCTTCACTTCACCTCCTGCTCCCCACAGGCCAAGACCTGCAAAGGTTACAACTAAGTGAGCGTTTGACATTTGCGTTAAAGCGAAGCCATAATGTTAAACCAATACGACCTTGTGAGTAATCTAAAGTTCAGCTGGTGTCAGGCTGCAGCCAGCTGTTGCCGCCACTTCCGTTCCGTCTGCTATCATCATTAACAGTGGAATCATAATTAAGCTTAACCTGAGCCACCCGTCGACGCTCGGCTCATTCTAATCAGCACAAATGTCACTGCGGAGGGCGTTTGGGATGCAGGAGGCAGCGGCGAGTGTCTGGGAGCTGAGCTGGTGTCATCTGCAGGGCGAGCGGCCCGCTCGTCGTTAACGCCGCTGTGGACCGGAGGCTTCAGGGGGGAGGAGGGGGAGGAAGGTAGCTCCTCCTCCATCAGAAGTCTCCCAAACAGAGCCTCGTTTTCATCCAACCGATTCAGTTCATTCCCAAGGCTGTAAATAAAGATGGACGACGCGTCTCCACCTCCTCCCATTGTACAAGAATGAAGCCGGAATATTTCAGATACGAACGCCGCCATCTTGCACTTGTGACGTTGTTTTTGGAGCCAGAGTCGGTGCTTTAGTCATCGTGGAGCTGCGATACCGAAATCCCACCACAATAACGAGTTAAAACCGAACTTATCAGTGATATCGTATATGAGTGATACCACAGCCGGCCACCAGGGGGATCAAGATATTTTGGCTTCATTTTGGTGGAGCTGTCATGTCGTCCTTCTTTAAATAAAATCCCTTTGACATCATCTTGCAGAAGCTTCTGCACAAAGATGATCCACCATCATTAAGTAACTTTATCTTAAGTGTATTGTTAATAATCAGCTGATCCACCAATCAAAGAGCTAGTTCGACAAACCTAAAGCAGACGACACCTCTGTGTTTGTTCCACCCTCAGGTGTCCGGTCCCGGGCTGTGACGGACAGGGTCACGTGACGGGGAAGTATGCCTCTCACCGCAGCGCGTCAGGCTGCCCCCTGGCGGCAAAGAGGCAGAAGGACAGCTACGTCAACGGCTCGCAGTTTGTCTGGAAATCTGGAAAGACGGACGGCATGACCTGCCCGACCCCGGGGTGCGATGGCTCGGGACACGTCAGCGGGAGCTTCCTGACACATCGGAGGTGGGCTTCCCATTTCAGGTTTTTACAATTAATTTTTAAATCTAATTTTAAGGCTAAATTACATAACAATCAATAAGAAGTGGACCAAATGGGCTTTTACGCCTCATCCAGTTGCCTAATCATGCTACAAATATCTTAACCTTTTATCCCGCTTCCAGGCAGCTTTTGGTTTCACTTTGTCGGAAATCAATTAGTGCTTTAGACTCTCTGCAGACACATCATCCTTCACAGGCAACATTTAATCAATGTGCGTGTTTGTTTTATTCCAGTCTCTCCGGTTGTCCCCGGGCCACCTCGGCCATGAAGAAGGCCCGGATGAGCGGCGTGGAGATGCTGACAATCAAACAAAGAGCAAGCAAAGGTCAGAACACCAGAAAAACACCAGAAGTCTAATGACTGAAACTCATTTACACTCAAACAAATGGAAAAAACCAAGAGCACACTTCACATATTACCTCACGATTTCCATTGTTCGTTGTTAGTTATGCTGAGATGAAGTGAAATCACCTCACTGTGGTTTGCAAGAAGATAATTTGCGTAAAACTCGTTCCAGGCATCGAAAACGATGAAGAAATCAAACAGCTGGATGAAGAAATCAAAGATCTGAGCGAGTCCAACAATCAAGTGGAGACAGACATGTTAAAACTGAGGACACAAGTAAGACGACTCCTGTTGGTTTGAAGCATGAACACAGATACACAGGTCTGCTCATAACGAATCTGACTTCCTGGTAGATCACCACCATGGAGACCAGCCTGAAGTCCATGGAGGAGGAGAACAAGGTGATCGAGCAGCAGAACGACTCGCTGCTGCACGAGCTCGCCAACCTCAGCCAGTCGCTCATCAACAGCTTAGCCAACATCCAGCTGCCGCAAATGGTAAGAAAGGAAGATTCAAATAGAACACACACTATCTCTTCTTATCTCTTTTTAAATTAGTTCTGTAGGAAAAAAGCAACTAGCAAGTCCTAAAGATTTGTGTCTTAAAACAATATTTTAGATAAATATATTTCGATAATTATCTTGAAATAACAGAACTTATTATCTGAGGGTGTTTGGAGCTTTGTGGGATGTTTGTGTGTTTTATATTGAGTGTGTTTTAGACACTGAGATGTTTTCTGAGCTGATCTCTCACCTGCTCACGATGTAAAAAGTCGTCTCCAGCCTTTTCTCCGAAGGTTTTTTTTCTTCATCCGCTTCTTTCTGTTTGCCACCTCCTCTTCTTCCCAGCAGTCCATGCTGTGCTTCTTCTGTGCTGTACGACGCCTCACAGAGTCTCGCATAGAGAAACTGTTTCAGTTCCGGTGACGTGCTCGTGGCTGTTCTGACGTCATGTTCTCTCAGTGTAGAAAGAAGACTGGGGCTAATTGGATAATCTCTCTGAAAGCAGAATGAACCAGTAGCTCGATAACTCTCTGCTTCCTGTCCGTCCTCGATTCACGAGCGGAAACGCTTCATATCACAAGAAAAAGTCCGTCTCAACAAGGAATTCAATCTTTACGAATAAATCTGCTTCTCATGGCTTTTTATTTTAGACGCATTAACAGAACATCTTAAGCATTAGGTGCGAACAGAGCCGGAGGGAGAAGCACTTGTTCAGGCGGACGTTGTGTGTGTTTTCTCTCGGTGTCGTCTATGAAGCCTTGTGAGCGCCACCTTGTGTCTAGCGGGCTAATTCCCTTCTCTGTACACCCTCTCCTGTAGAGACCGCCGCCACAGAAAGAGGCGCCAGTAAAGCATAGCTGCTGTTTACAGATGCCTCCCAGAGTAAGAGATCCATTTATACTTTATCCAATTATCCTTCTCTTCTGCACTGTCATCCCCCCCCCCCCCCACACACCTCCTACAACTCCTCTGGCGTCCACACATCACAACTTTATACTGAAATACACAAGCGTGAAACTGAGAGTAACTGTAACTAAATTACCAGAGAAAAGTTACAGACAAATAGCATCAGATGTGTTTTGAGCTCATTTGTCACAAACACAATTAATTACTAATAATTTACAAGATTTAATGACACAACTGTAAAAGGAAACGAGATAATTAAGAGTAGATTCAGATTCTTAAACCTGGAGACGGAGCTGCTCTGGAATCAGAACATTTTAATTTAATTAATGTGAGCATTCAGTGATGCCACATGCCCCCCCCCCCCCCACCCCCTCACTACATACAAGACACTCAACATCTGGATATAAACAGTGAGATGTAGAATCATCATAATTTGTATGTAAACCCGGCTGAGAAAGCAGATACAAGGAGAACAGAAGTGGGCCTAGAATCCAGCCTTGAGGGACACCACACGCTTTGTAATCAAGCTTTAACTCAAACAGGGAAACTGCTCCGTCTCCCATATAATTACTTGAGTCACCAAGATCCCACTCGGTTTGTTCATAGTTGAACCACTAGTTGTGTCTTTGCATTTGCACATTAACCGGCCGTTAGTTTTCCACATCTTGATTTTGTCTCCATGTGTGAAACATTGACTCTTCATCTCCCCATCAGCGAACCATCCCTCTCCTGAGTTTGCATGGTTCAGAGTTTGACCTTCACAGGCTGAAGTACAGATACACGAGTAGGATATTCAAAGTGGAGTATTTCAGTGAGTCTGTGTAACCGAGCCATGTTTTCCCGATGTTGCCCCCCCCCCCCCCCCTGCTTTCCGCCTGTTTTCCAAACCTTTCCCACAATGCTTCACAGAAAATGTACCCATGTGCACCTCTGCTCCTCCCTCTGATGTCTCACGGCTTTTTCCTCCCTCACAGGAGCCAATGAATGAACAGAACTTTGACACTTATGTGAGTACGCTGACAGACATGTACACCCACCAGGACCAGTACCAGAGCCCGGAGAACAAGGCGCTGCTGGAGAACATTAAACAGGCTGTTCAGGGCATCCAGGTCTAACCTGACGGAGGCCAAAATAACAAATGCAAAGCAAAAACAACAAGAAAAAAAAGTCAAAAAAAGGGGAATGGGTTGTTTTTTGCTGCTGTAATTTACCCCAGTTCTTTTATTTCTTCTGCTGTTATGCTCTCGACTCCATGGGTATCTCTCTTTTTTTTTTTTATTATTTTGTTTATTGTTGTTGCCTTGCTTTGAAAAACAACGTTTTAAACAAACATTCACGTTTTGTACATTTTCATATGACCTAATATAATGTGATGTACTGTTTATAGCTGCTAATGTATGCACATTTTAGTGTATATGTATTTATTTATTG
>NC_047174.1:1420000-1425000 GCF_009819705.1 Hippoglossus hippoglossus
AAACCTGGAATCAGTGAAATGAGCCTTTGTGATAATAAGAGATCGTCTGAGGTTTAGTTGTTGAAAAGTCTCAATGAACTCGGTCTTAAATACTTTTAAAGGTTTTAACTGTTAACGTTCACTTGATGTTTCTGCTGTCGCACTTTAAAATGAGCGTTTTATTTAAAGGGATCTGTTGTGGCATCATGTGGAGTTTGTGTAGTGTCTCTGGGTGTTGTCGTCCTTCTCTGTGACACAGATATCAACACTAATAAAACTACAACGTGGAACCGATCGTCTTCAGTCCGTCTCAGTTCAGCGTCTCTGTGGCAAAGACTCTGACACCTGCTCAAATAACGTTTCCTGTCTTATTCTCGATTCGTCTTCACGTCATAGATCTCACATTTCATTCACTATCGTCTGAAATTTAACTCGTTGAAACACGTTATTTAGGTCTGTGGGTTTTTAGAAAGTGTTTCCCTCTACGAGTTAAATCGTTAAAATCCACAAAGTGAATTTGTAAAACATGACGGGGCTTTACCACAGCACCACCCAGTGGACAGGCTGCATCCCTGCATCCTAATGAACAACAAGTGGTCTGATAAACTCCGTCACCGGCAGCTTCAGTCAGATTCTTACAGAAAACTCAAAGTTTCCATCTTTAGAAAAATAATATTCTTGATCTGAAATGGCCTAAAGAGACAGACGAGTCCTGTTTGTCTTTGAACAGCGAGCGACTCTGTTTCCAGTCAACTCGTCAACTAGCCACACACTTAAAGTTCTTTATGAATGGGTTGAAAAAACACAGAGCCTCCTTCTTAAAAATCATGTCATTACAGAAACACACCCGACAAACCTGCTCTTCCTCAGTTGGTAGTTTGACAGTGTTTCCTTCAGTGAGTTCTGGGGTTGGACAACGTGAGGGGACACTCGGCCGGAGCGGAAGGAAAACGACCGTCCTCCATGTAACACGGGGACAAGTGTCTTCCTGCTGGTTTGAGCCTGTTTACATTCACAGAGTTTCAGTCATGAGAAGACAAGAGCATTGTGGTTTTATTTACGTTAACTTGTATTTAATCATAATTCATTATGAATAATGTGGTATTTATTATGGATGTGTTTGAGGTATTTATCTCTATGTGAGGTTTTGGGTTAATGTCAATATTTTGTTGTGTATTTTATATTAAAAGAAAATGTTTAAATTTGACACTTTTCAACCAAACTGAAACTTTAATCATAAAAACAATGATAATTCACTGAGGGACAAAACTAGAACATCTCAAAATGTCCTCAACTAAACCTGACAACACACACACACACACACACACACACACACACACACACACACACACTCACAGTCACACACTGCAAGACGAGACAAGGGCATGTTGGATCATAAACAGGTTACTTTTATAGCCTTGCCGTGTGTGTGTGTGTCTGTGTGTGCGCTTGTGGAGTTGAAAGATTTAAGACTGCATCAATTTAAACTGTGCACACACACCGACACACACAGACACACACAGACACACACAGGTTGTCCTGATTGACAGCTGTTGTCGCTGCTCAGCGGAGGATCAGACTGTTTATTGTCAGGATCATAAATCCAAACCAGTGACGTCCAGTTCACCTGCAGCTGAAGGTGGAAACTAACTGGACTTCTCAGTTCAAACACAGAATTTTAAAAAGGACGTTTTGTTTCTGCAGTTCTGCTCGTGCGTATGGATCATGGTGAGATTATAAATTAACAGCTGACATATGGAGGAAAGAAAGTGCAGATGAAACCTTCAGGTTCTTCTACCACAGACTGAAGAAAGATGGACGACTCTTCCTTTACTTGTGCTCGACCAATCAGGAGTCAGTGTCAGCTGTCAATCATGACGTCTCGGCCTGTTTTAAAATCATCAAAAAAGAGGTGAAGTCATGTTTTTTGGCACTAGGGGGCAGTAAATCTTATAAACACTATCTAAACAAAAATAAAAATAAAATTACAATATTGCCTCATTTCCACTTAACTTTTACCTGAAGTAAATACGGGAGAAGACACATTTAAAACCGTCGTTTCCACGGAGCTCTGATCGGTGACCATATGTTACTCGGAGCTTTAAATAGAGCACAAGCTTCAGATATTTTTAAGCGAGTGTGTTTTTGGCCGTGACTCTGGACTGGCACCGTTTTACCTCGACTGTGATGAACAGCCTGGACGGGGGGACGCTGCCAACTGGAGGACGCCCAGATGGACGGCGGCCGAGAGACACAGCACACAGGTTTTTTACGGTCGTCATTCCCACGTCACAGAAAGATGTACTTTCTGTTTGGAGGTAAATCAGGAACCGTTCATGTTCACATCTGAGACTCTGGCTCCAAACCAGAGCTGCACTTACAAGCTGAAGTCCAATTAGCCAGTTTGACTAAAGAGCGGCTCAGCAGAATTCCTCCCAGTTGCATTTTCAAACCGGCCTTCGAAAAAAAAAAGAGCAAATAAACAAACGAGTGTTTCTGTGTGTTCAGCCAGAATCTGTAAATAGACCGAGAAGACATATGGACGTGCAGGGCGGCAGGTGCCGGCGGTGAGGAGACCCAGAGGGAGGATCCTCCCGACGAGCCTCGACCTGCATCCTGCTGCTCCCACACCGTCAGCAGATTCTCCTGCTGCCTCCGTTGTTATTTTCTGAAGCAAGTGACAGAAGTTTGTTCATGATCTCAACCTGTGATTCATACACATGAACTTGATTCAAGTCATTTCTGAATGAAAACATCTGTTTCAGTTTTATTCTCTCTAAGTTACAGACGCTCACTTCAGGAAATCACTGGAATATATTCATTTTTAGAGCTTTATTACAAGTGCTTCTTTCTCCAGTAACTTGAAAGCCTGATCATCGCTGCCAGACTATATAAAAAATAAAAACTTCCTCTAAAAAGAACCTGGAGGGTTAATGATGAAAACCTACAACAGGAGTTTATCGTTTTTCATGATTTAAACTTCTGAATTTAACGATTTCTGTCAAATCAGTTTATCTGGGAATTTGAAGAAATTCCCTTAAAGGCGTTTTTTGAGATATCGTGTTTACAAGAATACGACGTTCATACAGAAAAACATGTTGCCTCCGGCCACTAGGGGTCGCCTGCGTGGAGACGCTGAAACAAGTCAGTAAAAGTGAGGGTCGGTCCTTTAACGTGTCAGAGACGTGAAGCTGCAGCATGGATCAGAGATGACACGTTCATTCAACCACATCTGGAACTGCTGGTCAACTGCTCAGTGTGTGTGTGTGTGTGTGTGTGTGTGTGTGTGTGTGTGTGGGGGGGGGGGGTCACATGCATTAGCTTCTAACTCCCGCCACAAACAGGACGGGACGTTCCAGTAAACAACCAGCAAACAATTTATCTGTGCCCACATCTGGTTCTGGTTGGACACACACACACAGACACACACACACACGCACGCACACACACACACACACACACACACACACACACACACACACACACACACACACACACACACACACACACCCATCCCAGAGTTGGAGCCAAGAAAAAACCCAATTAGCATTTCTCCCAGTTTCCAGTTGTTGTCGGTCCTGATGAAGTGGAGTCTGTACTTCCTGTTCCTGTTGAGTCTCAGTGTGGCTGTGACTCTCGTCTTCTCGGCCTCCATGTTTCTTGAAGCTCTTCCAGGAAACGGAAGGAAAACATTTGTCATTTCTTCCAAACGGGCACATCTCTGTGCGCACTACCTCCGTCAGCCAACAGGGGTCAGTGTGCAACTGTGCTCAGCTCCTCTCCTCTTTTTTTCCAATCCCTCTCTTTTTCCTTATTAAAATCATAATGGACAGAAAACGTCTCCTCCTCTCTTCCTCTTTTTGTCTCCAGTTAATATCAACGTGGAGTTTCCATTCTTCTTCTTTTGTTTCCTCTCCATCATTCTTCATCTTCGTTTTTTATTTTGGAAACAACAGGAGGAAGATTTTCTCAGTTTATCCACTTTCCTCCGTCTTTCATCTTTTCGCCTCCTTAAACAATTCCAGATTTCTTCTTCTCTTTCTTCCTCTTCTTCTCTTTCTTCCTCTTCTTCTCTTTCCTCCTCTTCTTCTCTTTCCTCCTCCTCCTCTTTACCTGGACTCTGCTCTTCTGTTGTTCTATTTCTACAATAAGAATAAAGACTTCTATTCTATCTTCTCTTGTTTTACAGATTACAGGAGATCAGCCCGAACCAGCTGTTTCCAGATAATGGAAACATTTATATCAGATTAACTTAAACAATATATATAAGATTTTAGTTTTTAGAAGGTCAAAGGTCGCTGCGACCTCACAACACCGACATCAATAATTCATACGCCTTCAAGAAAAGTAGAACTTTTATTGGATTTCTTCCACGAAGTGATTCTGGACAGACGAGGCCGATGTGGTTGGAGGCTGAAAGGTCAAAGGTCGAAGGTCGGTGGGATTTTACAAAACAACGTGAACATATCTCAGGATTTGGTTTGAGGGAACTTTCTTCAAATTGGGATCAAAATATGAACGGAGACGATTTTGGTTCGTCTAAAGGTCAGAAGTCGCTTTGACCTCACGACACAATAACTCATAAGGATTCAAATTGTTAATATATGAAAAATACGCCTCAAACTGGATCTTTTTCACGGCTCTCGCAACATGAAGAGGATTTGAACAAACACAATAAAAACTGATTTCCGAACCCAGAGTCTGCATCACATGTATAAAATGATTCTGGACGGACGAGGACGTGAACTGTAATTAAACGTTAAATATTATACAAGTCTGAATTCTGATTTTTTCCTCCTCTCTCTTTGTTTCTGCCTCTCGTCTCGTCTTCTGACCTCCTCTAATTTTAGAAATGTTCCTGCTGGCATCTCCCATAAAAAAAAACAAATTGAGCTATCTCACTTTCCATTTGGACACACACACACACACACACACACACACACACACACACACACACACACACACACACACACACACACACACTAATTGCACCTCTTTTTTCCTGGCTGCTAAAAATGGAA
>NC_047174.1:1430000-1450000 GCF_009819705.1 Hippoglossus hippoglossus
ATTTACCTTTTTTTTGTCCTTTTTTTTGTATTGTATTGTCGTCATTTCTATACAATGACTTGTGCTTTGATATTCTTGAAAGAGAGAAACAGACTTTTTTTAAAGACATTGTTGTCGTCATGATAAGTGTATATAACAGAGGGAGGATCCAAATAGAAAAAAGTGGTAAGAATAAGAGGATATACTGGTCGAGTACACACCGATACAGAAAACAGAGATACACACTCACATTGCACCTGCCCGACTCCACCAGGACCACCCCCCCCACCCCCCCACCTCCTCCTCCCTTCTGCTCCTGACTCTATGATGGGTTTTAAGTACAACTGCTGTTGCCTTGCAACAAATACACTCCCTGCTGGTGAGCAGAGCTCTGGCTAAATATTGCTTAGCTACAAAATGAAATGAAGGAGCGGAGGAGGGAAAACGCAGAAAGGCCCAAAGACTGTGAAGTTGATTGTTGTTTTTTGAGGGTTCAGAACAATTCACCTTCAATTTCAATGAAAGTCTGCTGCAAAATAAAAAAGATCAGCGAGCTCGTCTTTAGAAATATAAGGTGCATTTGTCAGAGAGTTTGCTGAACGTGTTTGTCTCCAGAAACGAAGAGTTTGGACACGATGAGAAATACAAATGAAGTTTGTCGTGGGGTTCGACTTGATGCTCACACGACTGGAATGTTTCCCCCTTTTAAAAAAACTGTTTTCATTCAAGCAAAAGTCACGTGACAGAGAGTGGAGCCGTTCGGCGGCTGGTGGGAGGGAGGAGTGTTAGCGGGAGGAAGAGGAAGAGGAGAAAGAGGAGGAGGAAGAGGAGGAGGAGGAGGAGGAGGAGGAGGAGGAGGAGGAGCAGAATGCCACGGTGCAAGAAGGCATGTTCATTCACTTAATGCTGAGTCTGAGCCTCGCAAATAAAAAAGAGAAACAGAAGAAATAAAACCACGAAAAAAAAAATTGAAAACAAAAAGAAATCACAACCAGAGACGAGAGAAGAGCAGCAGAGAAAATGTACAAGCTCATAAATACATAACCTTAATGTGAATGTCATTCTATATGATAAGTGCAGAGAGAGAGAGAGAGAGAGAGAGAGAGAGACACACACAGAGACACTCTATATGCTGTATGTATTCATATGCTGGGTAAATATTCATCTTACTTCTATGTGTATATACCTCCAAGCAGAGGGTGCTCACTTAGACGTATATAAATAGGTCTAACATATAAAGCCATAGTACAGTGTATATATATCCTCGCCCTAATGTCAGCGATAGCAAAAAACCCATGCTTTACATAGAAAAAGGCATCCACGACATTTAAGAAAAAATTTACAATTTATGAAACATGGTAACAATAATAAATAGTATTATATAGAATTGCCGCTGTACACAAAAAAGCCATTTTTTTTAAAATTTCACTCATATAAAAATATGTTTTAGTGCAACCGTACGTAATAGTAATATCCATAACTTCACATCGCTTGTCCAGACTTTTTAAGGTGTCCAAAAAGAGAGAGAGAGAGAGACAGAGGAGGGAGGAGGGAGGAGGAGGAGGAGGAGGAGGAGGAGGAGGAGGGAGGAGTTTGCATTTATTACAAAGCTGATATTATTGTATTTACATTTACCTTCCTGCTTCGTTTGCTTATCAGAATATAAGCAACAAAAAAAGGTTGAAAGAAAAGGCACACACGTAGCTGTCCAATCTTTTGTTTCTGACGTACCGTTTCTAACCCGACTCCTTCCTCGGCTTTGACTTTCCTCATCCGGGCGAGCGCATGTTGTTTCCGTACACGTGAAACCGTTTGCAAATCCTCTTTAAATAAGAAAGTGTCAGATAGCAGGCCCCCGGTTAGAACAGACATGTGAACAGCATGCTGCAGAAGTTCATTCATGTTCTTTGTATGTATCTGAGAGAGAGAGAGAGAGAGAGAGAGAGAGAGAGAGAGAGAGAGAGAGAGAGAGAGAGAGAGAGAGAGAGTGTGTGTTGAACTAGAAGAAATGTGTGTGTAAAGTGTGCAAAGGTCATTTCTCTCTCTGTTGCACTTCATCCCTTCCTATTATCCCAAAACAAAAAAGAAATCCACAGATCCTCCTCCTCCTCTCCTTCTTCCTCTGCAGGTCTACGACACGTCTCTGCTCCTCTTTGTGCTTTCGACCTCTCCGGCTCGCTCCAGCCGCGGAGGTTTGGACGCCGTCGGAGGCTGGAGGGCGTCGACCGCAGGGCTGTGAGGGTGAGGAGAGGAGGTGGAGGAGTGAGGGGAGGAGGGGACTGACGGGTGGGGAGGCCTGAGCTCCAGGCCGCTAAAGTGCTGAATCCCAGGGGGAGAGGGCGAGGGGTGAGGAGATGGCGGCGACATGGAGACGGAGGGCGAGCGGCGCTGCTGATGCTGGGAGTCAGGGGACGCTGCAGAAGGGGAGGAGGAGGAGGAGGGAGGAGCTCGGCCTCCATCTTTACCTTCATCCACCTTCAGTCCTCTCTCCGGCTCCTCGGAGTCGATGCAGAGTGACGCGATGGCGGTGGTGCACGTCTGGATGCCCTCCTCCTGCTCCAGCCTCACTCCCCCGCCGTCCCTGTCCTGCGAGGACGGGTGAGGTGCCGACGACTCCCTCACCCACTCTCCTCCCCCTCCTCCCCTCTCGATGAAGGAGATGAAATGTGGGGGGGCAGCCTCGCTGGTGGTGGAGTCCTCTGACGTGCTCTTCTGCACCGTCAGGCGTGGTGCCCCCTGCTGAGCGAGAGGGGTGGTGACGGACGTGTGGACGGAGTGTACCATCTGGATCCCGCCGATGGGGATCATCGGGTAGGGCGAACGCACCTGGAATCACAAGTTAAAGGTAATTAATTAAATATGTAAATTATAAACACAGAATCTAGAATAGTGAGTAAAGTAAAATAAAAAGCTTAAATGAAATACTAAAATGTACAAAATAAATCAAATATAATTACATCAAATATAATAAAAGTAAGAAGTAGTGACCTGGAGTTGAGAATGAAGAGGAAGGTGACTGAACAGGACTTGGTGAGGTGGGCTGGACTGGTTGCCGTGGTTACTGGCCTGCCGCTGTTCCCCCAGTGAAGGTGAGTCTGGACGAAGTTCCTGGAAACACAAGAAACACGAGAGGAGACGCAGTGAAAGAAACCGAGGAGGCAGATTTGATTGAATAAGTTAATTCGTCCAAAGAAAACTTTGAAGAAACCTCAGACTCATTTCTTAAATCTGACGTCGACATTCAAAAATAATTACACGCACTCAGTTCTAGTTTTAATAAAAACACATTTGAGGCTTTGTGATGAAAAAACTAATATTATATGAAAGTGAGTCTCGATGAGCAGGAACAGAAATGCGTGGTCGGAGGTGTCGGTAGAAAAATAAATGAAAAGAACGACGGCTCGGTCGAACTTCTAGAGTCGGAGAAAAGGTTTTTTAAAACATGAATTTATTATTTGAAGAACAGACGATAATCAGTTGTTTAAAGTCGGGAGCAGCAGCAGAAGCCAGAGTTAGAAGTGGAGCTCTTAAGAAGAAAAACAGCCGTGTTATTAACCACACCGCCGCCGGCCAAGATCCCGTTACCACCAAAACCCAGCAGCCCCATCTTCAATCATGCCTTCGCTCTGACGCTCTATCGGACTCTTTATTCCCTCATCCTCCCTGAATGTTTCTGCTCCGGCTGCCAAACGCTTCTCTTCTCCCCACTTGGTCCGACAGCTGCTTTCTTTCCGTCATCATTTCTACTTCAGGTTTTCTGCATCGACGCCACGACTTAATGTCACAAAGTTTAGAAAAATCACAGTGAAGAAGTGAACACTGACGCAGTTTGAGATTTTTTAGATTTTAATCCCCGTCGATATATACATAAGTTATGGTAAATAAAATAAAAAGATGAAGAAAAAGAGTCTTCAACTGGAAGATAGAAAATCAAACAAGTAAGCTGATTCTTACCGTCTCCATTTCTGTGCTGGTTCTGCGACGTCCCAGAGAAACGAACTCCCCCTGAGCCACCGGCCTCAGGCTCCTCGCGCCGCTCTGCTGGCTGCAGGTCGCAGGTGAATACACAGAATTACAACAATTAATATCTGTTGGATCCTCTGTTAAACTTTACAGGAATGAAATACGATAAGAGATAATTACAGAAAGTTGATCAGATTATGGTGAACAGTATTTATCCAGTCAGGTGGTCCTCACCTTTGGGGGTGAAGGTGCTGGTGGAGTCCTCTGCGAGGGGACAGAGGCCGGAGCACCCCCCTGTGGCGACCTCGTGGTGAAAGGTCACGCTTGTAGTCTCTTCCTGCCGGAGACGTGGGTCGAGACAGAGGGGAGAGCAGTGAGAGGTGTCCCCTCCTGGGGGAGAGGTCTCTCCGGTACCCGCCTGCCACGCCCAGGTCTCTCTTGGGGGAGATGTGTCGCAGAGGGGAGATGTCCCTCCGGGGCGAGAGGTGTCTGGCACGGGGCGAGAGGTCGCGACGCGGGGAGAGGTACCGGCGGGCTGAGGGCGAGGAGGAAGGGGAAATGGGGGACGGGCAGCCGGAGTGGTCCAGCCCGGGTGAGGACAGGCGGGAGGAGGGGGAGGAGAGGTCCGGGGAGTGGAAGGGCAAGTCTTCATCCATCGAGGAGCAGGGTGGAACCAGCAGCCTGCTCCCCAGTGACCTCTGCAGGCTGTGCTGGTACTCGTGACCATGCTCCCTCGCCGCCAGGTCGCTGGGCGGAGCCTGCGATGTGATCTGGATGCTCGGCACGGTGGTGAAGTAGCCAAACAGCGGCGGCTTGTTGGCGTTTC
Source organism: Hippoglossus hippoglossus (assembly GCF_009819705.1). Classification (NCBI taxonomy): domain Eukaryota; kingdom Metazoa; phylum Chordata; class Actinopteri; order Pleuronectiformes; family Pleuronectidae; genus Hippoglossus; species Hippoglossus hippoglossus. Next base: position 1,434,769 of record NC_047174.1, read on the forward strand.
CCAGGAGGTCGGACGCAGAGTGATGAGACAGGTGAGGAGACGGGTGGGAGGCGGCCATGGCGGTGATGGACATCGCGGGGAGGCTGTACGGCTGCGGGCTGGTGGAGCGTGAGCGAGTCTTTGGAGTGGAGTCGCCATCATAGTCGTCCTCTTCATCGTCTTCATCGTCCACCTCATCGCCGTCCTCCTCGCCGCCGTCCGAGTCGTCTGCATCCGAGAACTGGTGGTCGGCCATCACGCCTCTGGACATCTTCTCTGACCTCTGACCTTCATCTCCGCCATCTACGAGACGACGAGGAGGGAAAGAGAAAAGAGAAGAAGAAGAGGAGGAGGAAGAAGAGACAAAAGGAAGAGGAGAAAAGAGAAGAAGAAGAGGAGGAGGAAGAGGAGGGATATAAAAAGTGATGGATGAGAAAAAAGAAGAGGGGAAACAGAATGTAGAGGAATTTAATGGGGCAGAGAGGAGGAAGGGAGGGAGGAGAGAATCAGGAAAAAGTAAGAGGAGAGGAAGAGGAGGAATAAGAGAAAGTAGGGAATGTGATGGATGAAGAAAAAGAAATAGGAGAAGAGCAGAAGAAAAGGAAAAGGAAAAATTAGAGAAAGCAAGAGCGAGAAAGAAGAAGAGGAGCAAGAAGAGAAAGCAGGAGAAAGTAAGACGTGAAATAAAACCACATTTTCTCTCCGGCTCCAAACAATAAAAAGTCAAAGACAATAAAGCTCCAGCCAAACGTTTGTGTTGGCAGCAGAACGACTTCGTTCTGGAATAAAACAAATCTGCTCGTCTGAAAACAGAATCATTTGTTTGTTTCTCCGAACACAAAGAGTCAAAGATACAAACTGACCCTGAACCCTGGATTCACCTGGAAACTAAACCTAAAAACATCAACACTTCCTTTGCTTCTTTTTTAAATTTGCTTTTTCTTTTCTCCTCCAGCCGCCGTTTGAAGATCATGAATTTTATTCAAACGACTTCTCACAGATCCTCGAGTCTGTTTGTGTCTCAAGAGCTTGACACCGAATGAAATCTGGAAACGAAGCCAAAACATTTAGAATTCAAACGCTGTCGTCTCACGCTGATGATGTCATTTGTGTCTGTTAAGTAGTCGCGGTGACGAGGAGTCGTCTGGTAAACAGGCTCGACCAATCAGGGGATTAAAACCCAACTGATCAGAAACATGAACAAACATCAGCGAGATAACGGCGCCAGGACGTTTTCTCTCCTGAGGCCTGAACAAGGTGTGAACGAGTCCTGGAGGTTTCCTGACAGCGAACTGAATAAAACAAAGACACTGAATTCCTCCACGTTGTCAATAGGAAACATTCAGAGATGATTTATGTCGTTTTATTGGTATTTATTGACGGTAAGAGAATCACCAGACGGTTGTTAATCCTGATGAAATCTCTAAATGAAATGAATCCCACTCGTTCGCAGCCTCGTTATCAAGTCATCTGAAGATTAATGGGAAACCGAACACCCCCCCCCCCCCCCCCAGCCAACTCCTGCCAGGAGAATTTATTATTTGTGAATATTTCATGGGAAATCTCGTTCATCCCTCTGAGCCCACAACATCTTCCCCAGTAATAATTTTCAGATTATTTCCATATCAGCTGATTAATGGGATCCTGGAGTCCGGGAGCCTCCCGCTGCGTCGCAGGCGATGAGCGGCAAATATTCCTCTCTGCGTCTTGATGGAAAATAAATGTGTGGCTTCACAAATTGTTCCTTGGAGATGCTCATGGAAATCTTTTAAACGCCGGATTAATGAGAGACCGCGGATGGCAGAGTGATGTTTAGACTTTTCTCTTTAAAGCTGCTTATGTGTCGAGTGCCTGACACGAGTGTTGAGCTCTGCTTTCCATTTCACTTCCTGTCCCCGTACGACCGCACGGAGCAAAGCGTGGAGGCTGCAGCTCCCGGAGTGAGTGTGTGTGTGTGTGTGTGTGTGTGGTGTGTGTGTGGTGTGTGTGTGTGTGTGTGTGTGTGTGTGTGTGTGTGTGTGTGTGTGTGTGGTGTGTGTGTGGTGTGTGTGTGTTTTATTTACCTCCATCGTCCGCCTCTGCGTCCTCAACCGACGACATGGAGACTCCCAACTCCAGACACTTTTTCATATGAGCCTTTGACTTCATGTGCTTCGTCAGGTTTCCTACAAACACACACATTAGACACACACACACACACATTAGACACACACACACATTAGACACACACACACATTAGACACACACACACACACACACTTTAATGACTCTTGAGTGACGAGAGTGACAGAGGCTGAAATGGACATTTTGTAGAAGCCGTAGAATAAAAACGATCACATCCGCAAAAAAATTACAATTAACAAATCGCATATCGTTTCTTCATCATGTGATTTAATGACTTGGTCCGAACTCGTCAGGCAGAAAACAGCTTTTTAATAACGATCAGATATCTTCAGCCCCCCCCCCCCCCCCCCGTCCGACCACTATGAGCTCTCTGCATGTTTTATTCACCACTTACTTCTATATTTTGGGATTTTATTCTTCAATTAAAACCTCGATAATGAGTTTTTTCTACTAAAAATATCTTCATAAAGATGCTATTCCTCAAAAACGTGATTAGTCTTGTTCAAAAGAAAGTTTCGGGGGCAAATTTATGAGATGATGGATCATTTTAATTTCCTGAGGGGAATGTAAAAGTCATGGTACTGGATCTGAGCGGGTGACTGCAGCCCTACCTTTCGTCTTGAAGGCGAAGTTGCAGAACTTGCAGACGTACGGTCGGACGTCCGTGTGCGTTCGGATGTGTTTCTTCAACATGCTCGGCTTCTTGCAGCGGATCCCACATTCCTCGCAGATGTACTTCCCTCGGCCGCGACCACGAACGTAAACATAGTCCTCATTGGATTTGTAGCTGGAAGAAAGAACAGAAGGTTATGAAAGAAATGTGATTTCCAGGTTTTGGTTTCAGCTCTGTCTGTCTGTTGCTTTGTTTGTTTGATTGTCAGCACGATTACACAAAAAACTCCCACACGGATTTCTACAGAATTCGGTTGAAGGATGAAATCATGGTCCAAGAAATAAGCTGTTAAATTTTGGGTTTGATTCAAGTGAATTTAATAAGACATTTTAGAAATTGAAATTTCTATCACATTCTTACGGCCCCTGCAGAAGAGCAATGATTTAATATCGTCCATTTTCAGTTTAGTCACAAAAATTACAGTCACTTTCATGCAAATTTCTAATGTTTTAATAAAAGAAAATAAGATTCCCATTCCCGACAATTGGAAACAGATTTAACTGTCTGAACTAAGTCGAACACAGTCGGCAGCTCCTCTACAGCAGGTCGGGATTTATTTCATTTCACCAGATTTATTCTCTCACTAAAGGTGAATAAATAAAAAACATCTCCACCAGCAGAGACACGACTTAAAAAAAAGAGTGAGAGAGAGAGAGAGAGAGAGAGAGGAGAGAGAGAGGAAGAGGGAGAGAGAGAGAGAGAGAGAGAGAGAGAGAGAGAGAGAGAGAGAGAGAGAAGAGAGACAGAGAGAGACAGAGAGAGCAGAGAGAGGGAAGTAGAGAGAGAGAGAGAGACGAGAGAGAGAGCAGAGAGAGAGAGAGAGGGAGAGAGAGAGAGAGAGAGAGAGAGAGAGAGAGAGAGAGAGAGAGAGAGAGAGAGAGAGGAGAGAGAGAGAGAGAGAGAGAGAGAGAGAGAGAGAGACAGAGAGAAGAGAGAGAGAGAGAGAGACAGAGAGAGAGAGAAGAGAGAGAGAGAGAGAGAGAGAGAGAGAGAGAGGAGAGAGAGAGAGAGAGAGAGAGAGAAGAGAGAGACAGAGAGGAGACAGAGAGAGGGAGAGAGAGACAGAGAGGGAGGAGAGAGAGACAGAGAGAGGGAGGAGAGAGAGAGAGAGAGAGAGGAGAGAGAGAGAGAGAGAGAGAGAGAGAGAGAGACAGAGAGAGAGAGAGAGAGAGAGACAGAGAGAGACAGAGAGAGAGAGAGAGAGAGAGAGAGAGAGAGACAGAGAGAGACAGAGAGAGAGAGAGAGAGGGAGAGAGAGAGAGAGACAGAGAGAGGGAGAGAAGGAGAGAGAGAGAGAGAGGACAGAGAGAGAGAGAGAGAGAGAGAGACAGAGAGAGACAGAGAGAGAGAGAGAGAGAGAGAGAGAGAGGACAGAGAGAGACGAGAGAGGGAGAGAGAGAGAGGGAGAGAGAGAGACAGAGAGAGGGAGAGAGAGAGAGAGAGAGAGAGAGAGAGAGAGACAGAGAGAGAGAGAGAGAGGTCCTCATCTCTCTCTTTCCTTCACTCACTCTCTCTCTGCAGAGAGGTCAGAGGTCAGGGTCAGAGGTCAGAGGTCAGCCGCCCTGCAGCTGGTACAGATTCACAGTCACGCTCGGGGACTCAGATACTTGCTGACACACAGGTTCTGCTTAAAAAGGCTGAAAGCAGGTTTTCTCTCTGCTCGCCTGCAGCTGCATCAGAGAGAAACGCAGCCGAGACATCGATCCGGATCAAACACGTGCATGTTGACAACGAGCTGCGAGAAATATCTAACCCGGAGTTAACGAGCAGCAAGGAGACGTTAAAGAGGAGCAGAGAGGACACGACAGGAAACGCCCCGAGATGAAAGTTGTGCGTCTTAAAATGTGATGTGAAGTGCGAAGCCGCTTAAGTTCACACACGTCGTCGGCTGCAGGATGAGATGAACGAGGAAAAGTGAGAATAACAGATTAACACGTTTCCTCCCGAGAGTCTGAGAGGAAAAATAAAGAGGATGAGTTTTCTTATATTTCTTCTTATCAACTCATTTATATGCAGAAGATCAGACTGTCTGAGGAAAGTGATGTTTTCTGAACATTAGAACATGTGAACATTTCATTAATGTCTCTTTCAAGGAGTTTCAAAATAAAACAGGAACCGATGCAGAATTCCACCTCTGTGCTTTGTGTTTATCCTTCTTGTCTAAAAAACAGAACGTCTTCCTTCCAGTCCCACTTTCTCTTTTACAGGACTTTAAAAACAGAGATCCACGGTCAGACATGATTTTCTTTCCCGAATGGAGCTTGAAGTGAAGCAGCCGACACTTGGCAGCAGCATCAGTGCACATCTGCACGAGCCTGTCTGTCGTGGGGGGAAATTACCAGCGACCACCAGTCAGACCCGGCTACATTTTCTCTGTTTTCCGCCGCAGAAGCTTCACATTGACGTTCTGTTTTTTCTTTTTTAAATGCTGAGAGAAAAAAAGGGATATTTCCTTTGTGGTGAAATGGTGAAAACGGCTGGTGAATTGTGTCGTTTCCTGTTCTGTCTGCAGCGGCTGGAGGAGAATACGGCGAGTTCAGGGCCTCGTGTGTCGGAGGAGGTGGAATATCAGCTCCATCAAACGAGCCGCCCGCTCCAGCGAGGGGGGGGAAACTGGTCTTTCAGCTGCGCGGCCGAGTGGGAAATGCCTCTGAACCAGTCGAGACGTTTACACAGCTGCGGCCAGTTATGAAAATGAATTATGATGATGATTATTTTGTTTTATTCCGTTTCATTCACAGCACACGGTAAGATCATGAAGCAGATTCGCTTACCGATACTTTCAAGGCCGGTAATGGATTTGTTTTCTCTGCCAAGACTTCAACTTTATGGATTTCTGTCATCTAAAGAGATTTTAATCCTGTCGTGTGTTTGTTAATGAGCTTTAGTGTGTGTGTGTGTGTGTGTGTGTGTGTGTGTGTGCACTACTACTGTGCATCATGTTTATGTAAGTGCATGTGTGCGTTTTCCTGTTTGTATGCTTTTATCCTTTTATTGCTTCTAAAATGTCCTTCGGGGACAAAAGAGAATTACTTCACTGTCTGCTGCATTTAATAACGCCTGTGTGTGTGTGTGTGTGTGTGTGTGTGTGTGTGTGTGTGTGTGTGTGTGGTGTGTGTGTGTGTGTGTGTGTGTGTGTGCGTCTGTTCCACTCAGCAGCCTTGCTCTCACTGGCTCTACTGTAAGACTATAAAACATTATGATGCAGGAGGAATCTCTCAGTACAGAGGTTTGTAGATTTTACTCCCTCATACAGTCTTTTTTTTTTTACCACTTAATGAACATTAAGGACAAATTCTTCTACATAAAAAAATAAGCTTCGTGTGACTTTAATAAAATCACAATTAAAGGAGACATTCTGCTCATATTCAGGTTGACTTGAAAATGTTTCAACTATATACTAATGTAAACAATAATAAATGATCCTCAGACTCATCCCTCATGAAGCACATTCAATGTTAAATTGCAGTTATGGATTGAAACTTCAATCTGATTTCCCTCTAAAAGAAATACAAATATAAAAAGTGAGGTACTGACATAAAATAAAAACAAAAGAAATCCATTATAATGAAAGAAATGTTAAGTCCAACGCCTCTGACGTTAAAAAAATAACTAAACATGAGAGAAACAGTTTAAATACAACTAACGAGGGACAGATCCACTTCACACCCGTCTTTAAATTCAGAAGAATTAATGAAAGTCGACGTCCAATTACAGTAAAGCTCAAGTCGTCAGCGTGCGATGGGTTTACCAGGCTCAGACTCCCGGACTCTCACAGGCACATTCTGGTTAATCGTCACGAAAGAGATGTCGTAAAAGTTCGTACGCAGGTCATGAACGTTCATATTCATTTCGTCTGGTTGTTCGGACGAAGAAAGGGACAAAAACGTTTCTGATCTAGCGTCGAGTTTATTTGATTGTGATTTATTCTGTCCTTGTTATAACCTGGATCTATCTGCTTATTACTGTTTTACTCTTGTTTTAATGTTAAATTCTAAAAGCACCCTGGTGAAGAACCTCGTTAACCTGCAGCGATGAGTTCTGGATCAAAATCTTTCTATAAAAGATGAAACTAGCTGCTAAAAATAAGAAAGAGGGAAAACTTCTTGGCTGCCGTCTCGTTCAGACGTTACTTTCATCATGGAGCTGATTGATTGACTCAGTAAAGTACCTGTAAGGTTTGGAATCTTTCTCAGTTTCACCTCGTAATCTTAAAAATGTCAGATTTCCATCACTGTCAAAATCTGACCAGTTATTCCTGAAAAAGACTCCTTCTGTGCACCAGATGTCACTGAAGCTCCTTTTAAGATATTGAGAAAACAATTAAAAGTAGAATTTCACTTAAACCTCCACCGAGGAGCAACAGCCCTTTAAATTCAATCCAGCTGCACACACTCATAGATATTAGTTTCCGGAACATGCATGATTGTTTTCATCAGGATTCATCGTGAATTATTCTCTGAGAAAACGGAGAAAATGTCAAAAAACATCATCACAATGTTAAAGAAAGATCCAGGGTTGATGGGTTCTTCTCTGACCCACAACACAACCTTCCACCGCCGGTTCCGTGGGAATTCATCCTGTACTTTTAGTTTGATCTTACAAACCAACAGGCTAAGGGACCGGGGTGAAAACATAACCTCCACTTGTTTGGAATGACTGGGGACCGTCTTTGACACGGACAACTACGATTTAGCATTTGAACCTTGAATAAAAGTGTCTGAAATTGAACATACCCGCCTTCGAAGATCTTGATCCGGGAGGGTTCGGCGGCGGACTGTTTGGCTGAGACCTCCTTCTCCACCTGCTCCTCCTTCGATCGGTCCCACGACACCACTCCTTTCATCTTCCTCCCAAAGTTACAGACATCAACAGGCATCAGCTCTGGTTTCAACTGCAGAGAAAAGGAGGGAGAGGAGTATAAAGGAAAAGGTTTTTTCTCACTTCTGTGTCTCTGTGTTGTTTTTCTCTAAATTTCTATTTACCTGATCAAACCTCAGCTTCCAGGCCACAGACGACACCAGTTTTCCAGAGCTGGGTGGAGACATGGCTGATGTTGTGTAAACCAAATCTGTGTTTCTCCTCTGTTTGGACCTCAGCAGGGCCAGTGCAGCCTTGGTGCTGAGGTTCAGAGGATTGGGATTGTACGAGTTCACACACCATGAACTGTAGACAGACCCTCGCAAAGCGGCCTGGGTGCTGTTGGGTTTGGTGTATTTCAGGAAACACCAGCTAACTCTGCTCGTAGTGCGCAGGCTAGGGAACTGGAAATACTGCTGGACATCAGCCATGTCCGTGAGTAGCAGCGTCTGGCCCACTGTTCCGGATAATCCTGCGCTTTGGTTAGAAGCGAGCTGAACCAGCACGCTGACCGGCGTTTTACTGGATGCACATGGCTTTGTGTTGTCACTATCTTCTGCATCATTTGAGGAGACCATAGACTGGGGGCTAAAGTTCAGCTCTGGAGCTGAATCATCCACATCAAGTTCCTCTGGGGAGTCTCGGCCGCCTGATCGGTCTGTGACAATCTGGAGAGGAGGGGTGAAGCTCTCAGCTCGGGGTACATCAGGGAGGTGGGGGGCAGAGGAACGGACGGGAATGGAAATCTTTGTGGAAAAAGGGAAGTCGCTTGGTGGGGAAGAAGACATCCTTTCAGAGTCATCCATGGAGCCATCACACTTCAGACAGGCTCGCAGACCTCCGCTCTGCCCTTTATCAGCTGTGCTACTGTTCTCAGTTCCACTCAGCTCCACAGCGCTCATCTCCTTTACAATCTGTCCATACATCCTCTCCTCCTTCACTCTTTTCTGCTGCTTAGTCTCGAAGAAGAGCTCCAGAGAGCTGGTAGGGGAGAGCATGCGCTTGCTGCCGCCGATGCCTGACCCCGAGGCGTCTGTGGTGGAAATGGTGCCTGATGTTAGTGAAAGTGGTATCCCTGTGTTTAGCCGTTGCTCCGGCAGAGAATCTGGAACCTTCCAGGGAGGGTAGCGCAGCGTTGAGCCTTCGGTCTTTCCCAGGAAGTGTGACAGGTTGAAACCTCCTCCAATTCCTCCTGGTGGTTTGCCGGTGCTCGAAACACCAACCGGGGGAGACATGCTGCTGTTGTCAGCACAGCCCGGACTGCCAGCTACCAGCTGGCTAACACTTGTGTACATAACACTACCAAATGATGGCACATGGGTTTGGATCCGTACAGGAACCAGCATACTGGGCAGTGAGGACTGTGATCCCAGGTTCTGGGTTGCAAAGACAGGTTGGATCTGCTGCAGAAGCATGGAGGTGGTGGTGGAGCTGGGCAGGGAGAACTTAGAGGACAGCAAGCCAAAGTGTTGCTGTTGCTGGGACAGAGGAGAGTTTCGGGATGAGAAAGAGGCAGGGTACATTGGAGAGCTGGCGTTTTCTGATTTTCCATCGTGTGACTGTTGATCATGGATTTGCTGCAGGGAGTGGAGTGGTGCGTGTTTGTGTTGTGGGTGTCCAGCGAGGCTGCCTGGTGATCTGATGTGGAGTTTTGGGAGTTGCTGCTGGGCCGGCTGATGTCTGGGCGTCTGTCCGGCCTCCTGAGACCAGAAGAGACCTGGTTGCTGGAAGGAGAGGTAGGGGGGGCCACTCTGGTACTGCTGCATCACGTCCTTGTTCATGACCTCATGACCTGGATGTTCTCCTTCAGATGACGAGCCCTGGGCATGCAGACGATGCTGTTGGGACCTATTAGGAAGAAAAGGTGGAATATTCTTAGTATTATACTAAATATAGCTAACAACATTGTACTAATTGAACCAGTTGACTATATAGTCCTGGAAATTGTTGAAAGGGTTGATGGATTTTGTTCATTCTTTCACAACTGAACTCTTACCTGCTATAGAGTGGTTCATCCTGCAGGCTGTCCTCACTGATACTCTGCTGGAGGAGATGCTGGTGGTGTTGGTGAGATCCTATACCTGGGAATAAAACATATAAATGGAAAAATGAAGAAACTATCCCAAAAGTATTTTAAATAATCAGATATAATAGATAATAAGAGATGAAAGCTTACCACCGGTGCTACTGCCAACTCTCTTGGTCCTGCTGGCTACATCAGGGCTGCTGTGGGGGGATCCTGTTGGTCCGGACCAAGCCACATGTTCCAAACTCTCCTGCTTGATTGACATCTCTGTGCCGCCTGGCTCCTGAGCAACTGACTCTGGATAAACACTCAGTGACGCCTGTCAAATGTGGGTGAAAAAAGTAGTGTAAGACAAAGTATGTGCAGTCACATTGATATTATTATTATTATTGTTATATATTATACAGGAAAAGAGTAGTATTAGTGTATAGTGGCCAGACTCCACTGTTTCCTTTATGCTCATATATAAAAACAATAATCCAAGTAGCATGAAATGTTTAATGCTACCTGTCGGACAAGATATCCACGCCGGCGTTCCTTCATTGCAGAGGCACTGGAGTATAGCTCTCCCTGTCTGGAGGACGACAAGCTTCCATAGTCAAAGGACTTGCTGCGCATTTCAGGCAACTCCGTGGGCAGTGTGCATGGTGCCTGCTCCGACGAAGACCTCCTCATCTCTCTTTGCTGGTGGTGGCTGGAATGACCACTGCCGGGTACTGTCAGGAACTCAGACTGCTTAGCTCCGCCACTGGGGGCCAACGAGTCATCCTGGTTCAGAAAATCGCAAAGAAAGAAATTCTGAATTCTTCCCATTTTCTTGGACCTATGGGAACATGCTGTCTTTACAAGTGCCAAAGTACAACATGGTCATGGAGTCATCGATTCATTACAAGTACGTAAAAGTAATGATAATGTACCATAACCATGGTGGGAGCAGCACTAGAAAAACATGCCAGAACTAAACTTTACTAAAGCTGCTGGAAAGTTAGTTCAGATAGTTAAAAATACTAAACATATAACAAGGTACCTGTTTGATGGGTGAGACAGACTTGAGGCCTTCATCTCTGTCAAAGGACATGGAGAAGGAAGAGGAGTGGGATAGGTTGCTCTCCTGACTGGGGCTGCGAGAAAGGCTGGTGCAAGTTGACTCAAAGCTCGATTCCCCAGACGAGTGCTCCATGTCCGCCAGACGCAGACGCTTCTTCTTGGGTGGGAGCTTTTCCGATGGCATCTGGGAGAGCGTGTCGCTCCTCTGTGGCAGCTGAAACTCCTCGACATGTTGCGGCTGCTTATCTGGCTCCTTGGTCATTGAGCTTCTGTGTCTTTCTCCGGTTTGTCTGGCTCCTCTGTCACCCTGATCTCAGGAACTTGGATGTTGGGTTGTCGGACTAGTTTGTGTGGGATGTGATAAGGCTGACCAGGGGAGGCTGCGGCTGATGACGATGAAAGGGAGGCCAGGTCACTGTCACTTTGCAGCTGCTGCTCCATGCTCTCTGGCAGTAGGGCCGATTCAGGACTGAGAGCATCTTCATAGATATCTGTGTCCGACTGTTCAGAGTACTGGCTAGGTGGACCTTTCTCTGAAGATTGATATCCTGGATGCTCAAAGGACTCTGACTTCTCAAAGGAATTTGGCCGGCTGAGGGAGTTGGTGTGTTGGATGACTGATATGACATTCCCAGCTGCCTTCCTGCACTCAGACTCAGTAAACAATGCAATGTCCTCAGAGCACATGCTGGCACAGGTGTCAAAGCTATCTGATTGGCTGTGAGCACTGAGAGAGCCCTTTCCTATTGGAGTGGCTCTCGACCCATCAAAACTACTTTGCTTAAACTCATAGTCCCCTATCATCTCCACTGAACCACTACAGCTACTGTCCACAATGTCCAGGGCTGTCCTCCTCATCCCCAACAACTCGTCTCTTTCCTCCTTTTTCTTGTGGCTATTTCTGACATGCTAACTTTAGTACCATATGAGCTATAGGCAATGTGCTCTGGGACTCCTGTGCCGCGCTCACCAATCTTCATACCCAGAGATGAAGCTAAATTCTTGGGCAAGTGTCCATAGCCCTCAGCCTCTCCTACATGGGCTTCAGCGGCTGAATGTTCAAATGCAGCCTGTCTTCGGAGTCTGCGAAGCCCTTGTGGGTAAAACACATCATCTGATGACATCATCTCATCAAAAGAGTGGCTTGCCCCGAATACCTGGTGGGACACTGAGGTTAGGAGGGGTGGAAGTTGGCATAGAGTTACTCCTAATTAGGGGCCCAGAATCAGATGGAGGCTCCAATAGGGCCTGTACTGCTTTGACAAGGTCCTGTTGGATACTGCTTGGGATCTCCAGAGATCCCTACATCCCCCTCTGAAACAGATATGATTCCTCAGCTATCTTCCCCATCAACAATCCAGCACCAGATTGTTTTAAACTAGCCAGGCTGGCCGGGTCCTGTGATGGACTGCCTGGATCTGGAGTTGGGTCGGTAGTACCAAGTCCGACCAAACATAATCTCTTCGTACGTCTTGACATTAGGATTTGGAGGGCTGATCTGCTGCTCTGCACTCTCAGAGCGGGAAAAAGTAGCCCGAGTCCGTGCTGCTTTGCTGTGAGGACTGAGGAGGTTAAGGGACTGGGACATGGCACAGTCAGTGTCCTGGCCTTTTTTCTCCGTCAGCCTCTCGGCCAAACGTTGTTTGATGCTGGGGGAGTCGTCCAGAGAATGCGCTCTTCCGCCAACCTGTGATCCCAACATGTGATGGGACCCCTTGATGTCCTGAAAGGGTGGGCACTCCATGCCTGTGGAAGGGACTCCCCCAGACTTGGGGACAATGAGGATAGGCACTTTAATAGATCCCACAGGCAGCTCTTCAGCCGAGTCTGCATATGCTGGTTCCACACCACCTGTGCAGTGAGAAAGAGTGGAGCATGACAGAGAATACAGTAAAACATACAAGGTAAGGATTGATTGACAGACCCCTCAGTATTAAGTAATACAAAGAAATGTCCATATTGAGCAGTACTGAAGCATCAAAAATACTTGATTGTACATTGATTTCACTCAAACAGTGAGTGATACCTGCTAAATATTGGCTTGATTGATGGAAGATTACCTGTATTCTTGTCAGCCTCAAAGGAGATCTGTGGGATGGGGCTGTCTTTGTCCATCAGCATGGTGGAGCCCTCCACACCTTCCTCGTCTGTGTCGGTGCTCTGCTCTCCGTCTGAGTGAACCTCGGCCTCACCCACTGGCGATGCCTGGTCCATGTCCCCACTACGGGCCACAGCTAGCTCTGAAAATGGTACGAGTCCAGCCTTGATGGCATGAGCATGGGACTTGCGATGCTTGTAAAGGTTGCTCTTCGTTTTGAAGGAAAAGCCACAGGGTACACATGGATATGGCCTTTCTCCAGTATGTGAGCGGATGTGCTTCTTTAGGACACTGGGCTTGGCGCAAGCTCGACCACAGTAGTGACATATGTACTTACCGGGCTTTTTCGGCTTTTGCTCTTTTTTGCTGTACCCCTCCTCTACAGGCTCAGTGCCTGACTGAGAATACTGTCCAAAAGAGCTGGGTAGACTGGGAGATTTCTGTCGGGGAAACCTCCCAGCCCCATGAGGGTGAGTATGTCCCGGATGTCCTACGGGGTATAGGTCATCTGAGGGCAACTGGCCGGCAAATGGCCATGCATGTGGCTCTAGGCCAGGTTGAGGTTTGGCTCCTGAGAGGAAACGCTCAGTTTGGGGGTGCTGAGGGTATGGCTGGTATTGGTAGGGGTATCCCCTTGGGAACCCCTGAGCAAAGGGTCCTTGGGGGTCTTGAGATGATGGGCCTCCAATAGCTCCAACTGCAGAGGGTCCAGATATCAGCTTTCCAGAATTCCCTGTGATTGCGTACTTCTGCTGAGGCGCTGATCCCCCGGTGGCACCACACGGCAAACTCTCACGGTGTTTTGCCTCTGGGTCAGCAAAAGTGCTTCGTTTGGTTGTTGCCGAGGGCTCCGACGCCCACTTTCTTTGCAGAGGCACCTTCTCCTTCACTACTTCCTTACTTGAGGATTTGTGCCCAATGGCAGCTGATTCACGTGCCTCCATTTTTCATGAAGCTCTTCTATGGGTGAGAAGAGAGGGGATGGTGGGGGAGTTGGGAGGGCGGATGCTGGAGGGTTACCAGTTCCCCAATCTACCAGACATGATAGCTTAATCTGTGAGGAGTGCCGACAAGTTCACAGAAACAGAAAGGACCCATCCATTGCCTCGATAGAGTGATTGTGGAGCCAGGCTGGAAACAGGAATCAGGAAGTGGACATAAAAATGGAGCTTTGGTGGATAACATCAGAAATATTTCTCTCTTTTGGCCATTTTGTAAACCGGCTAATGTTGTTGTGCGCTGTTTTTCTGTCCAGCTCATCTAAAGGCAGAAGGATCCTTGAGTGATCTGGAGAAGACAGAAAAACAAAGACACATTTGAGGAGTTCTGGAGACGAACAGTGTAAATCAAACACAACATCATCAAAGCATAAACACTCACCTTTCTTTAGGTAAAGGTGCTCGGAGATCGTCTTTCTGCTGCTTCATTCACTTTTCAGAGACCTGCAGAAACACAAAAGAGAAAGAGAGAAAACTAGTTTTGTTAATTATCCATCGAATCCAGTGATGGCACAGTAAAAGACTGCCTTATATTTTAAAGTCATTTACAATAACATGTTACATCCGGGTCGCTGAGTGCAACACACCACCACACACAACAACACACCGAGAAGTTGTGTGAATGTAAATGTCAATGATTGCTGAGTTAGTTCCCTCACACTGGAATCTATCTGCGCTCTTTGCCTTTTCCATCTATTCCTCCTGCCCCCCCCCCCCCCCTCCCTCCCTCCCTCCTGCCTCCCTCCTCCCTCCACTCAGTGAGTCACCAACGCAAAGCAAACCCACGCTGTTCCTAAAAAGACACAAAGGCTTATAAATAGTTCTGTGGAAGTGACGTGTGAGTGTCATAATGTGTGTAGGCGTCCAAAAAGGCCAAGTCGAAGAGCAGTCATCACTGCGAGCACCTTTCCTTCCTCTCTGGGTGTCATAGCTCTATATAACTTGGTGTGCACTCTGTCACACATACACAACACACACACACACACACACACACACACACACACACACACACACACACACACACACACACACACACAAAGAAACACACACATACCTTCATACAGTACTTGAAAGTATTGCAACTGCACTGCGAACACTGCAGCAGATGCAGTGTATGTGTGTGTTTCCGTTGTTTAACGTTTCTTTACCACACCAACACCTGAAAGCAAAAGCGCACACATGCAAGCACACACACACACACACACAAACACACACACACACACGCACACACACACAAACACCTGCTGAAGTTGCAGTTTTGCTTTTGTATTTCCTCATCTCAGTGTTTAAACAACCTCCCTGGCATTCTGATTGCGACACACACACACACACTCCCACACAAACACCCCCACACAAACACACACACACACACACACACACACACACACACACACACAATGTAGCCACAGTGCTGGTAAGCAGGGCTC
>NC_047174.1:1455000-1495000 GCF_009819705.1 Hippoglossus hippoglossus
AGGAGGAGAACTATCCCACTGATAATATACGAATTGTGGATATATATCTGAAGTAGAAACATGTCCGTCGATGAAATAACAATCATCATCACATAAAACTCATTATTTCAAGTCTCGTCTCAGACTCAGAGTAGAAGCATCAGCGCTCTGCCATCCCACGACTCAACTCGCTGCTCACGCCGCCGCCGCCGCCGTGTTTTGTTTTAATTTGGAGCTGTCAATCACCTGCTGAGCCGACGCATCGCCGCCGATCTGAGCGAGAGCGAGTGTGAAGGAGCCGGAGAGAAGAGGCTCTCCGGAAAGCAGTGGAATTAAATCCTAGAGCCACAGAGATGAATCCAAAGTACTTCAACTGTACACACACACACGCACACACACGCACACGCACACACACACACACGCACACACACACACACACACGCACACACACAGACACAGACACACACACACACACACACACACGCACACACACAGACACACAGCAGACAGCTTGTAGACAGTGATTTACAGCAGGTAGGAAGTCAATTACTGCTACTGGATAGTTCTGTTAGAATGTGTGTGTGTGTGCGTGTGTGTGTGTGTGTGTCCTCAATAGGGTATGTGTGTGGGAGGTGGCAGCACAGGCGGCTTTGCTGAGACAGGATGAGTGTGTGAGTGTGTGTGTGTGTGTGAGTGTGTGTGTGTGTGTGTGTGTGCGTGGGAGGAGGAAGTTGTTGGAGTGCCAAGGTTACAGTTCTGCTGCTGCTGTTGAATCGCTGTTATAAAATCCACAGTTACACAACGGAAACGCTCCGAACTTAAAGCCGCTCTGTGACGGAGACGGGATCAAACTTTGGGATCATTCACAAATTTTATTTTCGCAAAAAAAAAGTTACTTCATCTCCAAGTTAAGTTTGCATAGTAAAATTCCCAGATGAGGTGCAGACACAGGGAAGTTATAGGAAGGTAAAAGTCGAGGAATAACTCAAACTGCACAAATTCAAATTAAAACAGGATGATCGTCATAATTTGCTGAAGCGAAACAAGTCCAAACTTTATGCAACATGTGAAAAAACCTTTTTCAAAGTTGATATAAAATAAAAGGAAATTGAAAATGATGTGTTGAACACGGTGCTGAGAAAAAACAGCGCCGTGTTCTCACTTCCCACAGCTTCGTGTTTCACTTCTGTCACGCACAGATGCAGAAACTGTCCCCTGCAGGCTTCCATAGGTAATCTGTGGATGTGTTTTTAGAACATAACGTGTGGTTTCCAAAGAAAAGAGAAACTGCAGAAGAAACTGCTGACCAACTAAAAACCCACGGCAACAAACCGAAGCAACAAGTATGGTTTGAAAAGAGAAGAAAGTTTGGGTTACGATCGAGGGCGGAGACGCAGTTTAATTGGTCAATAAAAGCTCCAGGAAAACAACGAAAAAACTGATAAAGAAAGAAATATGACTTTTAAACTCACTTCAAACTTTGGCTGCTCTGAGAAAGAAAAGAGTTTTAATGTGGAGAATAAATATCGTGGATGAAACGTCTGAGTTTATTTGTTTGTTGATGTTTTTACCTCTCGGACTCACCAGCGGGTTTTTTATAAGACAAAACTTCCCAGTTCCAACAACTGAGTGAAACCACAGGGACGACTGGGATCAGTTTCAACTTTATACGACACACAAATCTCCAGCGTCACAAAAAATAACAATATATTTATATTTAATTATCTTTTCTTTGGTGAGTATAAAAGGAAATCGCCATGTAAAATTCAGCAAGTGCACAAACTCTAACTATTGCTCCTCGGGCGAGTCTGTGATGTTCGTGGTTCTCTCGTTACGCTTCGTGCTGTTAACGCAGAGTCGACACTTCCTGCATCTGCTCACACCGGCTCATCGGGGATTTACTCCCTTGTTTCTCCAGGAAGACTTTAATTGTGACACGTCTGAGGGGAAGTGTTGTGTTTCAGCGACGGCAGCTTGAAGCCAGGACGGAGCAGAGGCAGTCAAAACAGATGAATCAGTTTCTGTAAAAACACAAGTTGGCAAAACTACTGAAAGAAAATGAATCAGTCGCCAAATCAGCTGCTTGGACAGAAACACCAATAATTTCTCTTTTGTAACTTTAAATCTGTTCAAATTTACGGCTTCAAAAATCATAACTTTTCAGCTAAAGTCAGAAACAACAATTTATTGTAAGAATTCAGGTCAATCGTCAGACGACAGTTTACAAAACCACAAAGTTCATTTAGCAGCTGTTGAATGAAAGGATCTTCCAGAGCGAAGCTGCAGCGAAAGAATATTTTCACCATTTCCTTGATTTAAAGAATAAGAAACAACCCACAGGGAGGATTTCAATGTTTGTGTTTTGTCCAACAAACAGTGAAAAACTTTTTTTATTGTCATATTTGACGAAGAAAAGCAGCAAATTTAAGGACCTGAAATTACATTTGAGCTTAAAAATAATAAAAAGACGCATAATCTCTCTCTTCTTATTTTACTCTTATTTTATTATTGTATTTTATTAATGCATTGTGTCTTTATTGCTTCTCTTTTATCACTAACTTGATTTTCTGTCATGGGTTTCCCTGCAAACACTTTTCATCTGCTTGTTCTTTATTATTATAAATCATGAGGCAGATAAACATCTTGAATCTTGAGACATAAAACAGCGACTAAATGGACCAACTTCTGATATTATTTAGTCGACTCTTTCATTCATGTTCTTTCTTTATCTATTTGTTCCAGTGCGCGCACACACACACACACACACACACACACACACACACACACACACACACACACACACACACACACACACACACACACACACACACACACACACACACACACACACACACACTGCAGTTAACATGGGAAACGTGATGTGACCCAGCGCCAATTCAGACTGTAAAAGAATTCCATGTTCAATGTTGTGTCTCTTGGCACACACTCTTACATACGGCACACACACTGTACACACAGAGTACACACACTGTATATAACACACTGTACACACACTGTATATAACACACTGTACACACCACTGTACACACCACTGTACGTACAGAGTTTTCTTTTCCAAAACAGCCGTTCTTCTGCAGCTGTGGCTGTTTGAGCAACATGTTTCCATTTAACACAGAGAGCAAAAAGAGACAGAGGAAAAGATGGAGAGAGGGAATGAGAGAGAGAGAGAGAGAGGGAGAGAGGGAGAGAGAGGGAGAGAGAGAGAGAGAGAGAGAGAGAGAGGGAGAGAGGGAGAGAGAGGGAGAGAGAGAGAGAGAGAGAGAGAGAGAGGGAGAGAGAGAGAGAGAGGGAGTCAAAGAAACAGAGGGGAGGGGGTGAGGAGGTAAGGAGGGGAAAAACAGGCGTCCTGTTGGTGTAAATTGCCAGTGGAAAAGAGAAGGCGGTCATATTTTCCACAGGGCCGTTGAGCCAGCCTTGAAACTATTACTGAGTTAGCCCCGTGTGTGTGTGCGCGTGTGTGTGTGTGTGTGTGTGTGTGTGTGTGTGTGTGTGTGTGTGTGTGGCTTCATTACATTTTCCACAACAGTTTGCAAAATGCACCAGGAAGCACGATGGACAGAGGAAGGAGGAGAGGGGTTTGTTTTCTGTTCTGCAGGAGAACTTCTCCTGCGATGCACCAACATCCAACATCGGTGGTTCTCTATCGAGCTGCTGTGGAACTGTGTCGCTCCTCCGTATGAGGAGGCGCATGTGTGAACGCCAATGTCCGAGTGAGACGCTCCCTGGTTTCCACGAACTTTATCCACCTGACCTCCGGGTGTAAAGTCTGTGAAATCCAGGAGAAGGAGTCGATCCTCCTCCGGATTTTAACCGTGGATCATGTCTGAAAACGGCTTTCGAGGAATTCTGAGCTGATGTGAAGTTTATTTTCAAAACATGTTGTAATTAAATTCTTAAGGGAGCGATCCAAGGTTGCCCCCCCCCCCCCCCCCCCCCCCCCCCGCTCCTCTGAGGTATTTTACTGGCTGTTGAGGAATAGGTTTAGAGCTGAAGTGCCCTTGAGCAAAACAATTTGACCTACAGTATAATGGTGAGGATTCTTTCACACCTTGTTTGTTTCAGATCTTCAGACTTTTCAGTTTAGTGAGAAACTAAATATCAGGTGTGAAAGGTTCCTCAGACCAACGCACCAACATTGAGTCCAAAAGAGGTGGTCTGGGTCTGGGTTTGTTCTCAGGGGGTTGGGTTCAGGTCTCAGTTGTGTGTCTGGGTCTCAGACCTGTTGTGGGTTCAGGTCTCAGTTGTGTGTCTGGGTCTCAGACCTGTTGTGGGTTCAGGTCTCAGTTGTGTGTCTGGGTCTCAGACCTGTTGTGGGTTCAGGTCTCAGTTGTGTGTCTGGGTCTCAGACCTGTTGTGGGTTCAGGTCTCAGTTGTGTGTCTGGGTCTCAGACCTGTTGTGGGTTCAGGTCTCAGTTGTGTGTCTGGGTCTCAGACCTGTTGTGGGTTCAGGTCTCAGTTTCCTGCAGACCTCCAGCAGACACTGGGGCAGTGTGTCACTAACATTAACAAATAGAAGTTCATCAGACGCGTCATTGTTCCTCCAGAGATCCTGTTCTGACCCGAAGTCGCGACCACAACAGTCTCTTCTCTTTCCTGTCTGATATAAATTTAGCCCCGATGCCTCTGGCTGCGGCCGCAGAGACGTTTGTGACGCAAACTGCAAAACCTCTGCACACTGGCGGCCATTATAGGAGCTTCTTCATGCATTCATCCTGATTTAGCTCTGTGCACAGTGGTGTTTGTGTTTTTACAGATTCTGGAGTCTGAATGAACGATGCACTCGAGTGGGAGCTTCCAGCCCACAGCAGCTCTACAGAAAGTTTGAGTCAAATTCAGGGCACAAGACTATTCCTGGTATAAGTGTGTGTGTGTGTGTGTGTGTGTGTGTGTGTGTGTGTGTGTGTGTGTGTGTGTGTGTGTGTGTGTGTGTGTGTGTTTACAGGCATCATCACACTTACATAAGCTGTTTTTCTTTCATCTACATCAGCTCGCCTCCCCTTGTTTCTCCTGCTTTCCTTGTTGCCTCGTCTCCTTTGTTCTCTTGCCTCCTTTTTCACTCTTTCCTGCTCTTGTTGTCTCCTTTACTCGTCTGTGCGCCTCCTTTTCCTTTCCCTCTTTTTCATTCATGCTTTCCCGTTTCCGAAACCTTCTTTGGAATCCTCTCCTCTCCTCTCCTCTCCTCTCCTCTCCTCTCCTCTCCTCTCCTCTCCTCTCCATCGTTAATAAAAACCCTGCAGGCAGGTTTTAGCTGCACCATAACGCTGAGTTAGTTTTCCTCTCCAGACCCAAGTTTTCCTGGAGGACATTTTTTCACAGAGTTGCATCAGAAATGTTCAATTTGAGACTCGCAGCAGCAGCAGCAGCAGCGATAAGATAACTCGTGTAGTATGTAGGGCGGGTAATTACCAAGACTTTCACTTACAGACTTCACAAACCAAACAGGATCCAATTAAGGCCTGTGTTACCAGTATTTATGTCAGGAGGTTCGACAGAAAACGGCAGCATAACCAGTGCTTCTGCTGCCGGGCACCGGGGGGCGCCCATTATAGAGGGTAATAAAACATGTATCATCTGTGGAACCAGTGTGTGTCATCCTGTAAAAGCTCTCGGAGGAAGAGTTTGGTTCCAGCCTCCGTCACCTCCTTTTCATTCAACCCTGTGTTGTTTAGACGAGCGCCGAGTTCATTATGAAATGTTTTCCATTGTGATATTAGAACAAGAACAACTCTGCACAGACGAGAACAAAAGGCTAACGCACACAATGTTGAAACGGCGTTTGGACGTCCGTGGCTCAGGGGGTGGAGCGGAGATTTCTTGGACTTTTCGATGTAGTGTGTCAATGAGCAATTCAGAAGTTGTGTACAAAGTCATTATTGAGTAAATAGAGAAAGACGACAGTGAAAAAGAAAAGTGGAAAAAGATTCACTGGCAGAAGAAAAAGACTGAAACAACATTTAGATGATGTCTCACATCTTCGCTCCTGGCTCCTCATTTACAAGCAGTAAAATGCACAGTGAGTGTGTGTGTGTGTAGTTTATTCTCGACACAATGGGGGCGGGTGGTTCAATGAATACTGTCCCCAACACCCGTTACTCACACACACACACACACACACACACACACACACACACACACACACACACACACACACACACACACACACACACACACACACACACACACACACACACACACACACACACACACACACACTGACTGTCCACCCACGCCACACAGAGCTAATCGCCGTTCCCTCACATCCGAAGAGCAGCAGGTGTGTAGGAGGTGTGTGTTCTCTCTCTCCTTCTGTGTGTGTGTGTGTGTGTGTGTGTGTGTGTGTGTGTGTGTGTGTGTGTGTGTAACTCGTACTCTACACCTGCACATACAGAATGTTCCTGTTCCATTTCCTGCAGCAGTAGTTGCTGCTGATTTGCATCTCGCTCCTGTAATTTCCTTCTCTGCTTAAATTCAGCTTCTTTATTGCTGCGACATGTAAAACACATTTATGTCGTCAGAGCAAATAACCTTCAGTGGAGAAGGGAACTTTTTATCTAATGCAATAGTTTGAAATGTGCATGAAATGCATTGAAGGAAACTTGGCCACCGTACTGTGAACCTTCTCCTTATAGAGAACATAAGACTATAATCTTCCTCTAAGTGAGAGTTTAACCACAACGAGAATAATAATCGTGGTTTCATCACTACAAGTGGTGGTTGTGCAGCAAGATCAGATATTTTAGCAGAAATCAAACGTTTGCTGATCAGCATCAACATATTTGACTTGTGATTGCTTATCAACACGTCCTCATCACGTTGATCGAGAACTTTATCTACTTTTCCTACAAAGTGTATTTTCTGCTGCACTTTCACTTTCAGTTGCACAATTTTCGAAGAGTCAAAGCCTCACAACCAACAATCTCAACTGCAACACAACATGTAAAGCACAGTCCAGAGTCCATAGGCCGGACATGACGTATAAACTCATGTAGAGCTGAAGAACTGAAAGCAGCTCGTGTCCGAAACTTGGACCCAAATGTCCAACCTCAGTTCTCTCATCTCTTATCTCCATGGAAACCAGCTGAGTATCAATCACAGTGTATTGGAAATGTATTGTTTTCTTCTACCATCAATGCCCATAATACAAAATGAAAACAACCAATTTATTCATCAATAAAATCATCAAACACACACACACACACACACACACACACACACACACACACACACACACACACACACACACACACTGCGCTCTATCTGTGAGGACACACACTCGGGGGGGAGGACGCCATGGGAACAGATGAAGGCGCTGTCAGCAGCACCTGCTCCTCCTCCACAGCCTGCGCTCCTCCCATGATCCTCTCTGCCCCTCATGGACCACTGACTCCATTTATAAAAAGAAGGCGCGTTTGATTCGTTCGTCACCTTCACCTCATGTTGTCGGGTTACAAAACACGAAGCGCTATAAAAATATCCAGGGAAAACAAAAAAATAATATTTGTTCTTTTCCCGTTTTTCTTTTAATTTGAACCTTTTTTCTTCTCAAAGTCAAATTGTCACAACGTCACATGTCGAGTGAGGGAAACGATCACATGACTCGGCCTCCGCATCGCCACACACAAAGAACCGTCATTCAACACTGTGTGTATGTATATACGTGTGTGTGTGTGTGTGTGTGTGTGTGTGTGTTTCAAGCCTTTGTCTTTCTCTCTACAATCCTCCTTTGTTTTAATGTCTTGACCTCTACCACCTCTCTCTCCCTCTCTTTCATTTCTTTGCTTCCTTCTTCTCCTCTGCCCACTTCTCTAAATCCATCTCTCCTCCTTTCTCACTTTCTTTTCGTCTTCTCTCTCCTTCCCCTCTTTCCCGTGGCGGTGATCATCCCTCACCTTTCCTCCCATTTAAAGTTACACTTTTCTGTCGTCTGCAGTTTTAATTAATCAGGCGACTCGTTAACGAACTCTCCCCCTCGACCGTTAATTAATCAGGTTTCTGCCTTAATGAACAGTCTAAACTTGTTAAACCTGTTTCGCTCTTAATTAGCCCGTTAGCTCCGGGGCCCAGCGCTCCGACAAGACTATTAGGCACTGTACTACGCCTTGATGGCAGCCTCCGCCAGTGTGTGCGTGAGCGTGTGTGTGGAGATTACCTCACTCCCTAATGGGGCTGCTCAAATATTTATAGGGCAGGAAGCTGAATGGGAAGAATGATAGAGCTCAGGGAGACAGCAGACACCGAGCGAGCGCATGAGAAGACTGATGCTGCCTGCGAGTGCTGCTCGTACGCTACCGACTTCCGACCTGCGAAGATGTAAAGATGTGTGAAGCCCGAAGGGTCACGACACGCCGCTCGTCCTCCTGTACCGTGGACATGTGGATGTCACCACCTGCTGGATGTCGACCTGGCTCACGGACAATCCCATTGTAAATTTTGTAAGAAAAAAGGCTGTATCCAATATATAGTATAAGAAAGTTGAATTTTAGCTTTACATGATGTGACCGTCAGTTTGTTTGTTTGAGTAAAATGTTCGGGTTTGTGGCCAAAATCGATAAAAACAAGTTTAAAGAAACTCAAATCCTCCTTTATGAACACAGCCGTTCAGAGCTGGAGCTGCTGAAAGGTCTCACTTTCCCTCCAACGCGATCATCTCGGACAATTACTGTCCCTCGACGTCGCCCGATTAAGCGTTAGCACGAAGCCCCGTGTCCCTCGACGCGCCGCACGACAAAGTATCACAGCGTCGACCACTGGAAGGATCCGCCGGGGACCTTCGGGTGATTCATGTTCTCGCCGGGCAAAGTTGGGAAGTTTACAAAACACGAATCACAGTGATTTGCTGCAGTAATTTACTTCAAATCGGAGTGTTTTTTCCTCTTCCTGCAGGCGACTGAGAGCCGTCTGCCAACGGAGTGAGCTCATTCCACTTGTTTCCAATTCTTTCTCACTGTGTCAGAAATCCTCTGGCAACACGTGTGAGGACGACTCAGGCTACACGCATGTGAAGGAAATGAAACAAAACGTGTGAAAACTGGAGCGCGATAAAGAAACCGGCGGTGCAAACTCGACGCATGAAATCGGAAACAAATGAAATGATCTCACCCCCCCCCCTCCTCCATTTGCAGATTTCCCTTCATCGTAAGACAAATGGGATTTTAAGACTTATAATTAGATTAAATTACATGTTGATGCTTATCTTCAGGAATTCAGGATGCAGAACGACAGGAAAGAAAGGAGAAAGGAGAGATGGAGGGAGGATGATGCCATGGATGTGGTATCTCGCCGGGGAAAGTTTGGGGCAATGACATCAGAGCGTCAAACACAAACACTGGAACGAGCACGAGGTCAAGGTGTTGTGTTACCGTGAGGAAAGTGAAGGATGGGAGGATGGAGGGAGGAAGCCAGAGTCAAGAGAGGGAGAAATGAAGAGAGAGAGAGAAGAGAGAGAGAGAAGAGAGAGAGAGAAGAGAGAGAGAGAAGAGAGAGAGACAGAAAGAGGAAAACAATAAGACGATGAACGATAAAGAAAGAAGGACGAGGGAAAGAGGTTAGAATGAAGTCAGTGTTGAGGGACTGGGTGGAACCAGATGGGAAACACATGCTGTGAAACACACACACACACACACACACACACACACACACACACACACACACACACACACACACACACACACACACACACACACACACACACACACACACACGCGCTCCAGTGTAGCTGGAGTCTTGCGATGACCTCCTGACACCAGATGGAAGGATGACGCTCTTTCCTCTCACCTCCACGATTCTGTCGTTCACGACTCGGCATTCTGGGAAACGGAGTTCCCACAGCGGTGAGGCTGTGACTACAGGATGCTGCATTCAGGGCCCAAGGAAGAGGACGTAAATAAAAGCTTCACACGGAGTTCATCACATGTGATCAGTTCAACTTCTGATGAAAAACTCAGACTGCACCTCTGATTGTAAATATTTCAGAATTTTACTCTGGAATAAAAAACAAAAATGCTTCCAGTTTAAATGTAGATTATTATATTAATAGAGAAAATACTTCACAATTTAGCCGCAGATTAAAAAAACTGCTTCTAGTTTCCAGTCCTGGTTTGCAAATTTAGCCTTAGATTACATATTCTACCGAAAATGGCAAAATTTGTATGGAAATAGCCATAACAACTAGGAAAAATCATTTAAAATACAATCAAATTAGTCACATCTGAGATGATAAATACTATAAAAAATACAGATGGGTTTGATTTTCATGTCTCAAATAGAAAATACCGGTTAGTTCAGCCGTCACCTGATAAAAGTGGCATCTTCCAGGAATTAAACACGTCCTCAGTTCACCTCCTCATTATAATGAAAAACATCTGGAGTAATTCACCTGTCGTTTGTTTGTCTTCGTGAAGGTGTGTGCTGAACCTACAGGGCTCAAGTGTTGGCATCTACATTGTGTGTGAGTGTGTGTGTGTGTGTGTGTGTGTGTGTGTGGTTGGGGGGGGGGGGGGGGGGTGGGGGGGGGGGGGGTGAGATGACACAGCATGACGTCGAAGCTCCCCCGCTTCACGAGAAGCTGATGCGTGAGCGGCAGTTTGTCTCCATGGCGATGAGCAGCTTTTGACACCTGTAGCTGTCATACCCCGACAACAGCGTCAAAGTGTGTGTTATGCAAAACACACACACACACACACACACACACACACACACACACACACACACGCACACACACACGCACACACAAACACACGCACATGATGCTGAAGCTCGGGCTGAGAAGTAATCCGTTAAAGAGTCAAAGACCAAAGTAAAGTTTAAAAAGCAGCACTAGTACAAATCTTGTATTGTCTCTGCGGCTCTGGACACAGTGTGCGAGCCGCTTGGAGACTTTCTGGCCGACGGCGGTTGAAGCTGCACCGAACCACGTGGGCGTTCAAACAGATTCAATATGGACCATCATTCCAGGTGAGATACATACGAGTATTCACATAAACCGTGAGTCACTTTCAACCTTCCCTGTGTGATCTTTAAACAGAGTCGGTAAGAAAAACACAGACGCCGATAATAAACGGTTGGGAGCCGTGGTTTGTGATTGTAACCATAGCAACAGGGATGTGTTTTAAAGCTGAAACGCAGTCGTGTGGATGGAGCTATAGATGGAAAAGACAGGACGACTGGACGGTCCATATCTGAGGCCAAGTTTACAGCCGGACTAGTTTCTCCACACAAAACACAAACAGTGATGCGCTGCCTTACCTCTGTTAACAGCTATGTGCAGACGCATGCAGATGAAGTAAAAAGCTGATGCATTTCAGTCGTTGTGTCGCCACCAAACTCCTTCCCACAGATTCTGAATATTCACATGTAAAATCTGTTTATAGAGATTAAACAACTGATCAATACCGAGGTGACAGATCTGTGGATGAAGACAAACTTCCCACGACACTTCAACATGTGAACCGGACGAGCCCGACATCGAACCCGTAATTAGCAGTTGACTCATCGTCGGAGGTGAATAATCAGGTTTTTGTGAGACGGTAATTCTCAGCTATGATCCACAGCAGAGACTCATTGAGATTCATGTGAACTCCGACAACTGAACGATGTCGACGAACAGAAACCACAAACCGCGGAGACAGACACTCCTGTTGGATTCTGACGCGTTACATCACAAAACAAACCGCCATCGTCGACCAGACAGGATCAAAACCACGTGATCCAGTATCATAACATCAGGGTGTGTCTATGTGCTGGAATTTGGGGTTTCACACACGCTGAACGGATGTGGCGAGCGCTAATTGTGTTGGTCTGGGACGCTGCCAGCCGCTTCCTGCGTCAGGTGTCGTCACGAGGAGCCTTGAAAACCCTCTTTTTTTATATTCGGGAGGATTTTCCCCAATAAAATGTGGTAATTGAGGTTTTTCTTCAGGGGACTTTATGTCACGTCTTCTCTCTTCATTCTACACAAACGTAACTAACACAAAAGCAGGAAAGTAGAGATTGTCGTCTTTCCAGTTGTGCAGGTGTGAGCCCGACAGGTGTGGCCAGCTGTGGCTGTGCGGTACAGGACGTCGTGTTTGTTTTAATTACAGAAGGTAGCTCTCTTTTGTCTGCATATATTTTTAGGTCAAACAGCTGACTCGTGATTTGTTTCAAGTGAGTCAGCGGTGGATTCTGGGAAAGGGTTGGGTGAAGATGACCATGGCTGATGGGAAATACACACACACACACACACACACACACACACACTCCAGTTCCAGATTGTTATGCGTTTTACTGCTTTGGCAACACAGCAGTGACAGTCGTGCCAGTGATGGATGTTTGAATGAAACCGAGTAGAGTGAGAGCAGAGAGCAAACACACACTCAGAAAATATAAGTACTTTTCAAGAATCTCAGATTTCAAAATAAAAGCACACAAAATGCGAAACGGAGAATGGACAGAGGGAGAAACAAATAGTTCTGCAGCTGTGTATTCATACCTAAACTCAACCTTTACCCAAACGCTAAATCGAAGTCAGGCTGGGTCCACTCCCAGATGCCCTCACTCTCTAAAAATGTCCACAAATATGTTAAAAGTAGAATAAATACACGCGGTGTTTACAGATTTGTCCGTTACCTCATGGAAAAAGAGAAATGCACGTTCAGAAACGTTATTTTCTGCTGTTGTGCAAACCACAAAGCCAAAGTGATATTAGTGGTCTAAAATTATGATTACTACATGCTGATGCTGAAACCGTATACATCTCTGGAGTTCAGGCTCGGAGGTAATGAAGATGAAGGTGAAGGTCTCCTGCCAGGATTCTGCCTCAGCTGCACGGCCATTTATTCATGTTTTCACCAGCGTGCAATAACAGAAGTTAAATCAAAACCCGGGACCGGATCACGAGATGACGTGAAACCTGAGAGTTTCATTTCGGATCATTTGAACTTGTGAAATAACAGATTGTTTCCATTACGTCAGGAATCGTCACAATAGGCTGATAACGGGAAGTTAAGGGTCAAAGTTCATCACCTCCGCAAACAACAGTCTGAGACGTTCGGTCACAGCTCCTGAAGAACCCAGAGACTTCTCCACCGTGTGGTTCAGGATCCAAATCACAGACACAAACACACGGGGGGGAAAACTCCCTCCTCATCTTTACCACAGAAAACAGAAGTTGATTACATCATGTCTGACCGATGGTGTGTGTGTGTGTGTGTGTGTGTGTGTGTGTGTGTGTGTGTGTGTGTGTGTGTGTGTGTGTGTGTGTGTGTGTGTGTGTGTGTGTGTGTAAGCTACACAAAAGGATATAACACAACCTCTGATCAGTGTGATTTTTCTGGGAAGAAGGGAAACTAGAATCGTTCTGCTCTCTGAAAGTAAAGAGATGCACCAGTGGGTCTGAGGCTAACGTGCTAACTTCAACAGCTGCTAACGGGACTTTTAGCCTCTTCAAGAAAAAGTACATGTGGCCTCCTTTCAGCTTTAATTGTAAGTCTGTATTATTTTGTTGTACGCATTATAGCAGATGTGATATCAAATGTTTAGAGGTGAAATCCGAATATAACTACGTCAGATCTTTATCATTTTTGCAGAAGAAACTGTTTAGTTACACACGTCACAAGTTGTAAAAATGTCTAATAATCACGATCATGACTGAAGACTCTACTTTTATTGTATCTTATTAAACATAAACATGCACCTGCAGACGAGCAGCTCTCGACATGTGTTCCAGCACCGGACAGGTTTCTGGAATTAGCCGACAGAAGTCTCGTCCTTTAAGAAGCTCACACAGCAGTTTTACACAGTTGTTTTCATCGCCGTCAGTTTCGCACGAACTTTAACCGACAGCAGACGTCCGCACAACAATCTGCTGCTTTTCAATGAGTTAGTATTTCCAACGCTCGCAGCCCAGTTTGAAGTTACCACCCCAGCTGTTTGCCACCTGTCTGCGTGGCGTGCATTTCCTGCTTCGCTCCGCATGCAAGCATGTATTTCCACTTTGCGTCGCTGCCGTGCACGGGGCTGCAAAAACAGAAAACGGGATGTTTCGCCGATGATGCACTGAGCACCCCGCCGCCTCCGAGGAGAGGTCGCTGTCAATCGAGAACGTGCAGAGCAATTCAGGTTCTCATTTGAAACCAGAATCATTCCTCTGTTTAGCAAATACTGTGGTGGTTTGTAATTTGAGCCACTTCAAACAGTTTGACATTCGTGTTTATTCGACTTTCAGGGGCACAAAACAAACTCATTTCACTGGTGAATTATTCCGTCTATTGTTTCATTTGATCCCATGTTTATGAACATGCAGCTCATTGTGAGAATGGATCGTGTTGATAAAAGCCACATTTCCCACCGGGGGGAGAGTAAAAAATCCTCGAAGCCTCAGCCCCCAAACTGAGTGAGTGCACGAGCGTTACCCAACTGGAGCGAGACAGCTGCAACAATATCAGACTGGAGAGAGAGAGAGAGAGAGAGAGGGAGAGAGAGAGAGAGAGAGAGAGAGAGAGAGAGAGAGAGAGAGAGAGAGAGAGAGAGAGAGTGAGTGAGTGAGGAAGAGGAAGAGAGAGAGGGGGGGGTGAGAGAGTGAGTGAGGAAGAGGAAGAGAGAGAGGGGGGGGGTGAGAGGTCAGCGAGGTTCTATTTTTATCTCCTGCGAGTCGTGTCTCGGCTTGAATGGAGGCAAAGAAGCAAAGAAGAATTGTGTTGAAAGGCGAGCGCAGGCAAATTATTTCATAACCTTGGCACACAGCAGGCTGCTGAATGCCAGTGTGTGTGTGTGTGTGTGTGTGTGTGTGTGTGTGTCAGTGAGTGTGTGTGTGTGTGTATGTTTGTTATCATGCTGCACTAGGACATCATCACAAACTCAAACTTCTCCAAAGCTCCACATGATGCATCTTCTCGTTGCAAAATTTACTGCTGCCCTAATTAGTTTTTCTTGATATCTTTCTATAGTTTGGCTCGTACCACTCGTTTGTATCACTGTGTGTGTGTGTGTGTGTGTGTGTGTCTTTTTTAGGGCACGTACTAAATTCAGTTACAGCTTTCTAACAACGTTTTTTGTCCCAAAACCACAATGTCTGCGTCAAACCAGAATCATCAGAGTTGCTCACACCGCCTGATGGTGATTTAGTTCCCTGGAATGTGTGTGTGTGTGTGTGTGTGTGTGTGTGTGTGTGTGTGTGTGTGTGTGTGTGTGTGTGTGTGTCTGTGTGTGTGTGTGTCTGTGTGTGTGTGTGTGTCTGTGTGTGTGTGTGTCTGTTTTACAGCTGTATTCTTGCTCCATTTGTGGCTGTGGTCACATTTAAATTCTGTCCTCTCCTGCAGGAACTATTTCAATTCAAGGAATTCTCTTTACAGAATCCTGGAGGCTGCAGTCGTGCTCGAGAAACGACTCTGAAAACCCGCACGTGATAAACTACAGCACCGGGGACGCCAGTGTGAGCGGCTGCACAACAGCAGGGAAACCGACATGTACAACAACACATCCTGTAACAACAAGAAGCCAAATCACTTCAGAAACTCCATCATAGAGAAATATACTGAAAATACCAGTTTACCACCAACAGCAACAAAAAAACAATAACTAAATGTTCTGCAGGTTTGAACCCACAATGAGGTAAAACACCCCAGTGACCTGATTTCTACATATTCAACGACAGTGTCTGAACTGGGACCAGCAGCTCCACAGTGTGAGCAGGGGGGGGGGGGGGGGGGGGGGGGGGGGCAGAGCAGCTTACCTGCAGGTCTGCACGTGCTCAGGTGGATTTCAGCCGGAGTCCCGAGTCCCTGGATGTGGGCTCACGAGGACGTCCTGGAAAAAAAACGTGAGAGAGAGTGAGTGACACCAACAAGTCCTCACAGCCGACTTCCACTCAGACCTCCATAAAAACACAACATATCTAATATATATAGTTTAAATCGTATAATATATTATACGATATAAACATGGTGAATTCCAGAAGATTACACAGTTACAGCCAAAGTTACTAAAGTACATTTACTCAAGTACTTTATGAGTTACTGGTACTTTACTCTCCACAACAATTGTTTTGTGTGTGTGTGTGTGTGTGTGTGTGTGTGTGTGTGTTTCTGAGGAAGCACAGTCACTATCGCAACAGGAAATAAACAGGATGTGGTGGAGGAAGTGGTCACTGGGGGTGTGATACAGAACCCTCCCCCTCATCCTCACATTTTACAATTACACACACACACACACACACACACACACACACACACACACACACACACACACACGAGGAGAAACACAATAAGTGTTTTCTTAATGAGAAGAAAAGAGAGAGAGTGGAGGAAAGAGGTAAAACAGAGGGAGGGCGAGAAAGGTAGAGAGCAATAGAAATGGGAGGAGAAGGGAGAAGGTGGAAAAGAAAGATGGGACAGAAGGGGGAGTGGAAGAGAGGAGGCAAAAGAGAGACGGGAGGGAGAAGGGGGAGAAAAGAAAAAAGGGGTGAGACAAACAGTGGAAGAGAAGGAGCGGTGGATAGACAGAGAGGGGTGAGAGAGGGGAAGGAAGAGAGAGAGAATGAGGGAGGAGAGGAGAATGAAAAGAGAGGCAGAGGGGAAAGAGAGAGAGAGAGAGAGAGAGAGGGGTGAGAGAAACGACAAGGAGAAGAGGGGGTGAGGGGTTAGAGAGAGAGAGAGGAAGGGGAAGAGAATGAGATATAGAAGGGCGAGAGACAAAGGGGTGACAGGAGAGAGAGAGAGAGAGAGAAAACTCACAAGCAGGAAAGTTCCTTCAATTCATCGAAATCGTCGTCCGTCACACACACACACACACACACACACACACACACACACACACACACACACACACACACACACACACACACAGAGGGAGATCAGATTTTCCCCGAGTCGTCCTTTTGCTCTGGTCTGGAAAAACTATGACCCTGTTTTTCTGTTTCATGTCTGTCAAAACAGTGTGTGTGTGTGTGTGTGTGTGTGTGTGTGTGTGTGTGTGTGTCTGTGTGTGTGTGCGCGTGTGTCTGTGTTTTCCGAAGAGGAAAATAAAGTCGTCCAGCTGTTCTGCGATGCCCCATTTCATAATTGGTTTATTCCAAACAACATGATCAGACTCCATCTGCGACGCAGCTCCTCGTCATGTTTTACCCGTGAGTCAGTTCTGCTCAGTGATCAGAACATCGGAGCTGCTGATCACCTGAGGGCGAAACTCAGTTTAATGTGAAGATCATTTCAGCATCAGGAGGAAACATCTCCTCTCTTCTCAGTCCGCTGACCTTTGACCCACAAGGTGAGGGCTGCAGCTACTGTTGAAGCTCATGATTTATTGTTGTGAATCCATTCATCTATTTAAAATGTATAAAAACTCAATAACATCTTCAAATACTTAATTTACTGTCACATAAAATCACATGAGCTTCAGTAAAAGTACTAAATACTCCATAACAAGTTAACATAAACAATTAGATTCACGTAAAATAAGGACAAACAGTATTAAATGAAGTAATAAAACTAAAGTACTATGGCAAGTTTTTATTGTCAAATCTTGTTTTTTTACTTTGTGTGCACATGTACTTTTGTAATGAGCGTAACATGCACAGTATTTGTATTGTCAACGTGTGATACACTATTTAAAAGACTGTTACATATGAGTATTCAATAATTACTTTCATTATGGATTAATTTGCGATATGTTTTCTTGATTTATCAGTTGAGACGATTGTAAAGTTTCTGAAAATAGTGAAAAATCATCACAGTTCAAAGCAAAACTTATTGATTAAAAGGAAAATCGTCGTTAAACAAGAGGAAACAGGATTTTCTGTGGGACACGGACGATACTCGTTAACCATCCGTCGACTAATCTCAAAACCTGAATCGGCTCATTTAGGTGGTTAAACAGCTCCTGTCTCTCCTCCTGATCCTTCGCTCGCCCTTTAATCAAACCATCAAAACCATGTGAGCATGTGAGTAATTCCTGCTGACCACATTTCTCTCGTTCAACATCTTTCCACAAGACGGAGAGATCAAGGTGCAGCGGAGACACACGAGGGCAACGCCGAAACAAAGAGTTGTGGAATATTCCTCTGTTGATTTTCCGTTCATTGTCGACTGGGAAGTCAAACGGCCTCCGGCTGAGGAAAAACTGGGATTCTATTCTCATCTCTTCCCTTTTCTCTTTCTCTCTCCTGCAGTGAACCCGTCGACGACTCACATTTCTGTTTGCATCCTCGTCCTGCTCCTGTATCTCCCCTGCTCCTTCCAGCTGTGTCCCAGGAAACCAAACACACCAGCGCTCAACCATCTCCCATAGAAACTCTGCAGCTCAACCTCTGACAGGCCCAAGAATCCAGTTTCCAGAGAAACACACAAACTCACTTTGAATCATCATACTCCGATTGATTCTTTTATTCAACAAATCAGTTCAGTAAAAATCTGCAAACACAAATGTTATGTGATGGTTTCACGTAATCCTCGTGAAACCATCCGCTACTTTTTTCTTTTGTTTGGTTCGTGTCCCAACTGCTAACATGGAGGAGGCAAGGTTTACGACCTATACTGCAGCCAGCCACCAGGGGGCGATCCAGATGTTTTGGCTTCACTTCCGGGATACACACACAGTTTTGTGCATGAAACTGATTGAAACAAAACTGGAGAAGAAATTCAAAATATACTTAAAAATATTCACGCACTGTTTGAAAACAACAAACAATCAACAAACTTCTTCGAACTGAAAAGTCAACTAACGCAAATGTGACCAAACAACCAAATAACATCCAGTCGTTCTCAGCTATCGTTTCTCTGCTGCCGCGCTCGGACTGAAAACTGTCAGAGAGGCACTTTGGGAGTTTTATGGTCGTGAGGCAGCGAAGAGGAGGAGGAGCAGTTTTTATTCCACTGTTAAGCTGCTCATTATGAAGCTAGACAACACACACACACACACACACACACACACACACACACACACACACACACACACACACACACACACATAACCTCCCACCTGACACAAACACACACATGAACACATGTAGCTTTGCCTCTTTAGACACACACACACACACACACACACACACACAGACCGCAGAGGAATTTCCTAGTTTCATATAAAACTGATAATGGGATGTGTCCCAGCGGGAGCGGAAAATCAGAGGTGACTTACAAGCCTCCACATTCCAACCCCCCCCCCCACACACTCGTGCACTTGAACACACACACACTCACACACACTGAGGTTTGAGAGAGCAGACAGAGAGACAGAGAAAGTTTGGCAGAAGGAAAACCGTTAACTCTAAGTTTCCATGTCTTCGCGGCGGCAGGCCTCTTCGCCGTATTTCTCTGGTTTGACGCGGAGGGAAGTGGAGGCAGATGAGCCGGAGGAGTGAGGAGCGTCTGCAGTGTCTGAACATGTTGCTGCAACGTGCAGCGGCAGTTACAGTTGGATTCAGATGAAGGATAAGAAAAAGAGCAGAGGAGAAAGTCAAGAGAGCGTGAAAAAAGAGTGAGATGGAATAAGAAAGTGCAGAAGAGCTCCAAGGAAATAAAAGGAGCAGGAAGAGGACAAAAAAAAAGTACAGGAGGGGCAAGACGAATGGGAGAGAGGGAGAGACAAAGATGACAGGAAGAGAAGAGCGAGAGCAAAACAGAGAAGACGGGTAATGGAGCCAACATGCGAGGAATGGATGAAGAATGTTGGAGAAAAGAGGAGTGATAAGAAACAAGTCCTCTGCTGCTCATCCCTCAGCATTCTGCTCTTCTTCTTCTAACCTTTGTTCCTTCGCTCAACTTTACTTTCATCTCCCATCATCCTTTCATCTGCTGGATCTTCCTCCCCTCGTGTTAGCCTCCTCATCACTCACACGTTGCTCACACTGCAAAAATGTCCCGTCAGATTTAAGTGAAAGCATTTTTCTGATATGAGGAAATGCAGCTTTGCCTGAATACAGGAACTATGATTATCAGTATTTCTTTACTTTCAATCACTCCATCTTCCTGCCCTCCCTTCATCTCCAGCTCCTCCACTCCTCAATTCTTCACGTCATCATCCCTCTATCTCTCCTCCAACTCTCCATATTTTCCTTCCGTCATTTCTTCTTTCCCCTTCATCAATTTTATCATCTGCACCTCTGTCACTCATCCACCCGTACATTAAATCATCATCCCTCCATTTCTGCCTCTATCACTCTCTCTCTCCGATTCATCCACTCGTCCATCTGCTCCTTATTTCACTTCTCTCGCCACATCGTGTTTTCATTTCTTCCTCCATCGCTCCGGTTACGTCTTTCCCTTCCGTCACGTCACCTTCCATCTGTTTCTCCCTCAATCACTCCGTCCGTGACTCCTTCTTATCACTCACTCCCTTTCCCGGTCATCCCTTTATTCTCTGCTTCCTTCACTCCCCATAACTCCTCTGCCCTTTTCCTCTCCTCCTCCGTCGCCCCCTCCTTGACTCCCTCGCACCGTCGCTCCACCTTCGGTTCATTAGTCTTTGATCGCTCTTTTAATCCCATCTCTCATTCTTTACCTCCACCGTCCCCTCTTCACTTTACCCTTTCCCTCCTTCCAACAACCTCCATCCCTCCTTCCATTCTGTTTCATCCCTCCTTCCTTCCTCCCTCCCTCCATATGCATCTCTTCCTCTTCTGTCATCACTCCATCATGAAGCTCTGTTTGCCAGGCGACCAGAGGCTATGATATGCTGCCACTACCTGCTGTGTGTGTGTGTGTGTGTGTGTGTGTGTGTGTGTGTGTGTCTGTGTGTGTGTCAGTGTGTGTCTGTGTGTGTGTGTGAGTGTGTGTGTGTGAGGTCCTGGCAGCTTCTGTAGCACAGAAGGTAAAAGGGGCTTATACCTGCAGCGAGAGAGAGAGATGAATGTAGAGAAAAATGGACGTCAAGGCGATACAGCCACCTGTCCTCCTCAGGTGTGTGCGTGTGTGTGTGTGTGTGTGTGTGTGTGTGTGTGTGTGTGTGTGTGTGTGTGTGTGTGTGTGTGTGTGTGAAGACAGCGGAAACTTGTGTTCAGTAATGTAGGTCAGATGGAAAGATGGATACGTGTCAAAGAGGAAGAAGAAAACAAACGATGCAAAATGCAGATTTAGACGGAGCGACTGACGTTATATCAAATAATTAAATCGAAGTGGGTGTTTTAAACTCTTGATTAAATATTTTCTATGGTTTTCATTGCAAAAAACCCGTTTCTCGCCTTTTTCTTGTGAAAATCCTCTCACGTTTATAAGAAAAGATCAAATTGTTGACGCCGTCAAAGAACAACAAGACTTCACATCCGGTCCTGACGTGACAATCACTCTGAAAAGGTTTGATTAATCAGGTATGTTTAAATTCCATCTCATTAAAACGTACTGTGTAGTTTAGTCGAGCTTTACTGTCGAGTTACAGATCAAATCACACGTTAAAAAGAAATCTGATCACAGAAGTGATCCAGAAAGTGAAATGAACTTATAGAGCTGACACCAAATTAAAACGATCAACCTGAATATCAGCAGAATATTCAAGGAAAGTAAAAACCTGATCAAATGAGTGTGATTTACTTTTGACCTCATACCTCAACGTTCCATTTAATCAAGCTGCACTAAATTTAGATTTCAGTTCCCTCAACATGTGAAGATGCTCTTTGAGAAGTCAGTGAAGATGACAAGAAATACACAACCGACAAAGCAACTGACTGACCAAGAATCTTTAAAACTATAAACTACTCGTATGAACACTCATTATAACACACTGCGCTTCCTGGTGGCCGGAGCTGATTTACATGCTGACACCGTTTCATTGGTAAACGACCGGACTTCACCTCAGTGACACAACAGTGACACTGTTTGATGTTCAGTGGGGGGGTTTGCATATTATTATGCAAAAAAAACAGGAACAACACATTCTCTAAAAACACTGAGCTGCTCTTTGGTAGAAAAGGAGTTTTAGACGTGAATCACATAAAACATAAAAACTAACGTCGCCTCACACGTGTCCAAACAATTAAAGGAGTCATTCACATTTCTCAAGTGTATTTTGTCCCGTTTGGTGAATAAATCTGTGAGTTATGGTCACATGATTTGTGACATCACACTGATCTTGACCTTTGACCTCCAGTCAAGATGGAGACAAAGAAATCTTTGTTGTCAGATATCATTATTTGTGCATTAGCAGCTGCAGCTAAAACATATAACATGTAATTAATCGTGGTCGAAAAACAAGATCCTCATCTTTGGAGATGGGCCGAGGTCTCAGACACATCTCAGCCGACTCCAGAACATCACACAGCCCGTGCACGTAAACACCCACACGTGCACAGCAAACACACACGTGCGCATACCAGGGGCAGAAGCAGCACACTTCACTGTCTGAGAATTTGTGAATGGAAAAATGGTTTAACACACTTGGCCGACCAGCAGGACTTCCTACGCTTCTCTCAGGGACGACTGGAGGGACTGTCTGTCTCCGTCTGTCTATACGTCCACTTCTCTGTCCTCTGTCCATCTGTCCGTCCACTCGTCTGTCAGACTCCTTGTTTCTTTATCAGTCTCATCTCTCGTCTCACTATTTGCCTGCACGTCTGGATGTTTTTCTGTTTGTCTCTATTTCTCCGTCTGTCGTCCTCTCTGTTTATATTTCTGTCTCTAGATCTTTTTCCACATTTTGTACTTGTCCATCTGAACGTCGACTTGTCTCTCTGCCTGCTTCAGATCCCCCTGACTTCCTCTCTCTGTGTCTGTCTGCATGACGGCCTGTCTCATGTTTGTGTCTGTCTGTCACTTTATTTGTCTTTTCCATCGACACTGTTTACTGAACTGTCTGTCAGTCTTTTTCCAGAGAACCACACAGACGGCTGCATTTTTTCCACCGTCTCTTTCTCTCCGTCTGTCACAGAATCCACAGTACCACCAAAAGACTTATAATAAGGCATAAAAATAAAAGGTCAGAGGTGATGGATGATTGAATGACAAGGGGGAAATTGAGGGGAGGGCAATCAAGGAGAAAGTATAGTTTTCAAAATAAAAGTCTTTCTAAGGCTCACAAGTGATGAGAGAGACAAAGTAGAAAGATGTGAGAAGAAACACAGGAGAGGAGGCAAAATAAAAATAAAAATGATAATATGTCAATAAGGATGAACTGAGATTACGGAAAAAAGACGAGAGAAAAGGGGGGGGATGGAGGTGAAGGAAAAGAACTGAAAGGAAAGACAAGAAAAAGAGAAGGAATCAGATGAAAAAGCAAAAGTTAAGAAGAGATGAAAGAAGATTTAAAAAAAAAAAAGAATAAACAAGATGAGAAAATGCTCCCAAGGTCGCCGTAATCGCAACTGTGTGTGTGTGTGTGTGTGTGTGTGTGTGTGTGTGTGTGTGTGTGTGCGCGTGTGTACACTAGAGTAACTTGTTATGCAAGGAAGGTCCCAGCAGCGAGGGAGACATGAAACATAAACACAAACACACACTCACACTGAGTTCAACCTGTTTTCTTGTAAATCTCTCTGTGTGTGTGTGTGTGTGTGTGTGTGTGTGTGTGTGTGTGTGTGTGTGTGTGTGTGTGTGGCACCCCTCGGTTAATGGAGGGAACTGACACCACTGTGTGAGACAGTCAGCTGTCCAGTGTGTGTTTGTGAGTGTGTCCATTAACAACAGTGCCCCAGGAGAGATAGATGGATAAATGGATAGATAGATAGATAGATAGATAGATAGATAGATGGATAGATAGATAGATAGATAGATAGATAGATAGATAGATAGATAGATAGATGGATAGATAGATAGATAGATAGATAGATAGATAGATAGATAGATAGATAGATAGATAGATAGATAGATAGATAGATAGATAGATAGATAGATAATGAAGTGGTTCATGTCGCTGTCACTCACGGCTGCTGCATCGCCACGACAACAGCAGACGAGGACATCCCCCCTGCCCGGTTGCAACAAACTACACACACACACACAGAATCACACACAGAATCACACACAGAATCACACACAGAATCACACACAGACACACACAGGAGATCACCCCCTTAACAGACTGAGAAACAGAAAGAGAGGAAGAAGACACAGATACAGACAGATAGATAGATAGATAGATAGATAGATAGATAGAGAGAGAGAGATAGATAGATAGATAGATAGATAGATAGATAGATAGATAGATAGATGGATAGATAGATAGATAGATAGATAGACAGATAGATAGATAGATAGATAGATAGATAGATAGATAGATAGATAGATAGATAGATAGATAGATAAATAGATAGATAGACAGACTGTGAACCAACCTGGCCAGCTCTCTCTCTCTCTGTCACCGAAAGCATGTCTCCGTTTTCTAACTCCCTTCTTCCATTACCACGGTAACAGACACACTGACCGGCCGACCCTCTCACACACACTTTCACACTCTGTCTTACTCTGTCACACACACACACACACACACACATACATGCACTCAAGTTTAAACTCCCATGATGTCCAGTCCGTCAGCAGCCATCCATTCATCCACCCATCCGTTCCTCCGCCGTCCTCCACTCTGTGTTTACATCTGAGTGTGCTCACTTGTTCACCAGGCAGACAGCCCTGTGAGTGTGTGTGTGTGTGAGTGTGTGTGTCTGACGGAAGGTGCTTGTGTGTGTGTGTGTGTGTGTGTGTGTGTGTGTGTGTATAGCAGAGTGGGAGCCCTAGAGAAACACTCCTCTTGCCACAGGAGTAAAGCCCAGGCATGACGCAGAGCCAGAAATAGATGGAGGGGCCCCGGCTGGGGGGGAGGTGCCGGGACAACACACACGGCACTTCTGCATGGACTCGTACACACACATACACAAACACACACTTATACTGTACATATATATACTGTTTACACTACACATTTAAGGGGAAAACTTTAATTCACACATGCACTGAGACGTGAGAAAGCCTCTCAACAGTGCTGCATGTTTTTGTCCATGTATCATAGTTCACAGTGTTAATATCCTTTAGAACACTTTGTTTCTCTCACTTTACGTATGACAACACAAATAATGGCAATATTATCAAACTACACATTTATGTACAGTAGAGGTGACAGGACGGATTTCCATGAAACTTGTTTGAAGGATGTGGAGTCAGAGACACTTTCACTGATGTCCGGGGGAACAATCATCACATTTAGAGAACTGATTTCTATGAGTGTGTGTTGTTTGGTGCAGCTTCATTGTTGATATTGAATATTTTCCTTCAGTAAATGATCTTAATGCTTCTTCCACCTCAGTGCAGGGATGTGATCACAGGAGCAGGAGTAGACTCATATACAGACTTAGAAATGACCCCTGTGTCTATACACTCACTGTGTGTGTGTGTGTGTGTGTGTGTGTGTGTGTGTGTGTGTGTGTGTGTGTGTGTGTGTGTGTGTGTGTGTGTGTGTGTGTGTGTGTGTGTGTGTGTGTGTTTTTGCAAACCTCATTGCTATGCAGCTCGTGCCTGGTTAAACTCCGATGTATACACTATGTATTATGTATGTCCGTACTCACACATACACAAAGTATCATGAATTATGTACACGTGCAGCCTGCAACTATAAATAGTCCCTCTGCTGTTTAACTTCAGAAGAAAAAGTATTTTTATCGTTGCTTTCTGTTGGTGGAGAATATCGACCGATATGAGTCTATGAACTATAGCCTTAAAGAACAAACAATGAAGAAGAGATGTGTATTCATATTAATTGTTGTTGTTGATTTCTATGGTTGTGTTTATATTTTCTTTGTCTTTATAGTTATTTATAACTTCTCAATTTGTTTCTTCTCTCCCCGACAGCTTCCTGTGAACAACTTCCTCCTCGCAGGACTTTAACGAACATGAACAATTTCAATCAGACTCAATAAAATGATTGGCTGTCGACAGTGAGACGTTAGCGATCCAGTCGTGGAAACTCGTCGGAGGAGGGACGTATCGTAAAACCTTTCCAGGATTATAAAACCCTTTGATATCGGTATCGGCATAAATCCACATGGTTACGGATCAAATTATTCATAAAGAAGTAAACAGCCGTTTGTAAACATTAAACAACAGACATGTAGTTTTGTAAGGAGGCCAAATATATGTCTGTTCTCTCCTCAGCATTAACTGCAGCTCCAGAGCTTTTTGTGTTGACTCTCTGCTATCACACAACACAGATTCATTAATGTCCACACACACACACACACACACACACACACACACACACACACACACACACACACACACACACACACACACACACACACACACACACACACACACACACACACACTGCTGGTTACGAAACAGCTGTTGAGTCGAAGGCTCTGCATGTATCTGAGCAGTGAGAGTGCAGCTTACATGAATACTTGATCATATCTGGATTGCTCTCAGTCTGAAAATATATAATCCGCCTTGTTAGGATCACTCAGCATGAGGGCGGAGCGAGGGAGAAAAGAGAGGAGGAAGAGAGGGATGATGGAAGGAAGAAAACTGTCAATGTGAAATGGATCCAGAGCCTGAAGCACATCGTGGTTTTAACCAGATGAAACAGTGTTAGCGCTCAGCAGCTACAGCTCTGACAGCGCTTGTTATCTAATGTTGTCGCGTCATGTTCACATCACCTCAGCAGGATAAGTGACGACTTACACAGACTGGTCACCGGTTATTTCAGCTCCTTTAACTTCTTACAGATATAAATACGTTCTGGAGGTTAGTTCGTCTGAAACTCTTAATATTTGTTGTAGTTAGTTAATAGTATTTACAGTATTGTCTATAAAATATAATGTGAATGCAGGATAAACAATAATCAATGCTGCATTTATGTATTGACAAAAGGTCGAGTGTCGAGCTGCAGATTTGGATCCTGAGAGAGAACGTAAAGCTCTGAATGGAGGACGTTTGTCTTTTGTAGCTGCTACGACCCACTATACCCACTTCTCTTCTTCTTTGTTAATGGGGAATATTAATTTCCTGTATTCCATCTTCACTGGATTAATATTTGATGATTAAATATGACTCGGAGCGTCTCCAGCCAGGCTCCGTCTCAGTCTTTGTCTCTCTGCCGTTTCACTTTCTGTCTCTTTAAATGTGGTTTACTTCTTTGTCTTTTGTTTCTGTGTCTTTCACTTTTCTCTCTCTATGTATCGGTCTTTCTTCTTTAGTCCTATATCTTCCTCTCTGTTCCTTCCTTGCTGTTCTTCCTTTCCTTGTTTATTGTAAATATCGATCTGTTTCTGTTTCACTCTTTAAATTCCTCTTTCTCAGTGTTTTATTTTCTTTCTCCCTCTCATCTCTCTCGTTCAGTCTGGTGGTTCCTGAGTGAGGGGCTCCAGCCGGAAACGCCAACCAGCAACAGTTGTTTAAACACATTTGATATCCAGCAGCCAGTCGTGGGTGGATTTAGCCAATGAGAAGTCAGCATGCTACTTTGTATAATTTTGTGCAGCGCTATTTGAAGCCCTATTTGGCTCATGCTTGCTCGTGCTGTCATCCATAAAGTTTTTACCACCCACGCAGACAGTGAGACCTCATGGTTCAAGCTGTAGTTGTGCACTAACCTGCAAGTATCATGCAATGGTGTTCTCCCTCTCATGCGCAAGTCTGAATTTTTGCGTGGGATCTAAATAAGTTCTTCGGTAGGTCGTCATCCGACAGTTTTATAGTCTCAACATGTCGTTTCCTTCTCGCTCCTTCTGCACAACATGCAAAACTGAAGTTTTCTTATTCCAGAGCAGCAAGTCACTAGTTAACTGACAAGCATACACAAGTACTTGTACAGACATTAATTTAAATGCACGTACACATACCTGCATGCAAACAACCGAGAATGCCTGCAAGTGCCAACATGTGGAGCGTTACACACACACGGACATATAAAAACACATATTCGAACGCACACAGACACACACACACACACACAAGCATAACAACATTTAAAATGCATAGCAACACACACACTTCACTGCATGCCTGCAAGCTTACTCATAAAATAATGAACAAACGAACAAACGAACACACACACACACACACACACACACACACACACACACACACACACACACACACACACACACACACACACACACACACACACACACACACACACACACACCTCTATAGACAACAGAGAGCAGCCGGTATCTTAAGCGAAGCAGAGAAAATGCAAGAGTTGTTCTTTCCACAGCAGAGTTTCCCTGCAGCAAAGCACCATGGGAAACAGCGTGCTGTGAAAACGCCTGAGAGACCCTCGCACAAAAAAAATAAAAATTGAAATAGTTTAGAATTAGTTTTCTTCGTGTTGTATTTGACAGCAACTGCAACTGTAGTTCATATTTTATATCTTTTGAGGTGGACGTTGATTCTCTTCTTTGTCGTTTACTTCTGTTTGACACTGTTAAAATGTTTTATCAAAGTCAATAAAGCTTTCGTTTGAGTGAATTGAGTGAGAGAAAGGGAGCGGGACCACTTTAGCCCCTAAGCCACAGGGGGGATCCAGTCGAGTGTTATGCAACCAAGCCATGCTAACACACACAGACACACACACACACAGGCCAGCTGTCCCTGACTCCAGCAGTGAAAA
Source organism: Hippoglossus hippoglossus (assembly GCF_009819705.1). NCBI lineage: Eukaryota > Metazoa > Chordata > Actinopteri > Pleuronectiformes > Pleuronectidae > Hippoglossus > Hippoglossus hippoglossus. The sequence goes on from NC_047174.1 coordinate 1,483,501, forward strand.
CTATCTCTCTTTTTGTCCATCTCTGCTTCCCCGTCTTTCTCTTCCTCTTCCTCTTCATCTGCCTCCATCTCTATCTGTGTCTTTGTCAAAGCGTTTATACAACATGGCCAAAAGCATGTGGACACACACCTGCCCCCTTTTCATGGTTTGGCATTGGCCCATTTAAATCCAGTAAAGAAATGGCAGTAGGAGTTTGGTGTGGATGATACCGAGCTCAGGCCTGAACCCATCCAAGACCTTTGGGATGAAGTGGAAGCGAGAGCCAAACCTCGTCCCTCAACATCAGCGCTGGACGTCACTGACGCTCTTGTGACTCAAATCCCTGCAGCCAGGTTCCAAAACCTGGCAGTAAAACTGAAACCAGAGGAGAAGAGGCTGATGCAGCCGCACGTTCATGCTCACCGGTTTGGACAAACACATACGTGGTCGTGGTGTGTGTCCGCAGACGTTTGACCATAGTGTGTCTCATTTCCTTAAGTTTTATCTCTCCTCAGTTCTTCCTCTATCCCTTCACCCTATTTCCTCATCCTCACCCATCACTTCACACCCTCTCTCTGTCTCTCAGCATGTCACTCTACAGGGTGTCATGTTGCCCGCGGCACCTGTCGCCCCCTGGGGGTAATACACTCGCACACGCAGACAAACACTTGACTCGACTTACTTGAAAAGGCGCTGCTCGTTATTAGAAGTCTTGCAGTGTATATGGGGGGCTTCCCACTTTTAACAATGGCAACACGCACACACAAACACGCACCCGTATGCCAGGAGCCTTCGCAGCATGGCCGAACGAAGACAAAGCACAATACCTCAAGTTCACCCTCATTAAAGACAACCCTGCCAGCCTCACACACACACACACACACACACACTCAGAGCAGTAGCTGGCTGTGCAGGTACAGCTGACAACAGTGGCTGACGTCAGCTCTTAAAGGTTACCATAAACTTCCCTCAGTGGAAAACACAGCAGAGCCAGCCTGATTACAAAAAATAGAGTGTTTACCCCAAACGTCTGTTCATTAAAATTAACGAGCCAAACCTCAAAACACAAAGGTTATGCCCGACACTAAGTACAGAAAATCAACACAATAATCCCACATACCTGATTCCTGGACCAGGGAAGGAACACCTGTGACATGGTCCCATAATCTGAGCCCTGAGGAGACAGAGAGGAGCAAATCAGGACAAACATTTATGAGACCTGTGTCCATGCTTCTGTTTTCATCATACTTGGCCAAACTTCCCCAAAGCTTCAACAGTATTTGTCTTAATGATTGTAATTTTTAAAAACTTGTTAGTTTTTAAAAATGAGTGATTCCTATCCCATGAGCTTTTTTGTAAGGTTATGATATTGTATAATGTATAAAGTGTTTTATTTTGTCCATATTCAAAGAAGAACTGTTATCTATAGCTGGAGTAGAAAGTTTAATTTGCACATTTTGAAATATTTGTACATTTATGGCTCATTTTTTTAAATGAGCCATAAATATTTACATCTTGGCCTTGGATTTGAGAGTTGTTGGTTGTTTTGTTTGCTAGAAATCACACAACTGTTCTTAACATAAGATCGATTGTAAAAAGCTTAAGGACCAAGAGTACAATCAGGATTTAAGTGGTCAACTTACACATAATGATCTCTGCAGCTTTGGACAATTAAGATCAACTTGAAAAGGGGCACCAGCTTCTTTTGGAGCACATTTGGATTTAGTTTAATTACATTGATCGGGGTCATCACCTGAAGCCTCACACGGGGCACCAACATAAATACTGTATGTAGCATTTTGGCAGATTTCCACACGTTTTAGAAAGAGGTGCCGGACCTATTGGAGCAAATTTGAATGAATTCACTAGTCATCAGTCTCAGACTCTCCTATGCATTGATCAAGACATGATATATGGCTCCTATGATCCTGGTGTGAAAGGCAGCAGTCGGGTCTGAAGGCACCAGGATAGTTTCCTGAATGAAGAACTGTTTCTGCACTATGATGTGGTTTAGAACCAGATGGGAACATTTCATAAATGCCACGGTTATTTAAAGATGTTTGCAACTGAATAAAAACTGCTCTTTCAAGGTGGATTGGAATTGGCCTGAGGTTAGATCAGATTTTCTTTTTGATAAGACGTTTAAAAGTGTCTGTAACACACTCCGACATCAGAGAACAGAATAATTGTCCTGAGTATTAAAAACCTCTTTGAGTATGTGAGAGTGAATTCTTTCTAGAGGGCGATTTGTAGGCCTCTGATAACAAGGAGAATGACACAGACTCAAAGTGATGGAGGTCAGCTGGGCACGAGGACAGAAAGTCTATAGGGGGGAAAGTTAGCCAACTCCTAAAGGCCAGATAAGGATCCTGTCTGCGTAGCAGGACAGAGAATCTGGAAAGAATAAATATGCATATTTTACTCTATTTTTTAATATTGTACGCTCCATTACTAGACAAATGACTTTATATATAATTCCTTTAAACACAAAAACAGTAAAGTTATCTTCTGATTATACAACATTGATCTATTATTATCAGCAATACGAGGCTCTGCATTAATTTTAGGTTGGACCTTGGTGACAGCCACCTGTCTCCCTCTCTATCTGTTTGTATTTCCGTCTGTCGGCTCAGCTGTTTGTCTCCGCGTGTCGTCCAGTTCAGGCTTGCCCCATGAAGCTAAAATTATTCGGGGCTGTCCCCACGGACACTCCAGCTATGTGTCCGTTTCAGGGAAGCAACTTTGGTCCCAGAGACATCAGGGGTATCCAGTTTAGTGTTACACTAGTAAACTACGCCGGGACGCACACACACACACACATGCACACACGCACGCACGCACGCACGCACGCACGCACGCACGCACGCACACACACACACACACACACTCACACACACACACAGCTACTAGGCCTGTGTCAGGGTGACGGGGGCAGAGCCGTCAATCACAGCTGACTGAGCCAAACTAACCCACCAGCCTAAATCTGCGAGTCGCTTTTACTGTTTCACGAGCCACCTACATGCTGAAGAAATGGAGCGTCACATGACTGTTGGTGTCCAGTAACTTTACCCAACGTAAGAGTGTTAGATCAGAATCACAGTGAATGATGATCCTCTCCAGCCCGGATCAGTTCCTGGAAGGATTTATCAAAGTACCAGCCAACTTCAGTCTCATTTGAGTCTAATCTTTTCCAACATACCCTGGCATCAAACTCAGCACCACTTCCCTGATGCGTTTTCCAGCAAATTCTAGTAGAACTGCTTCTATCCATTTTAAAAAGGTAATTTGGGGCATCATTTGCGCCCGTTCATCATTCATGTGCCTTCGTCCACCTGAGAAAGAGACGAAGATCCGTGTGGAAATAAAGAAAAGAAGCTTTTTTCTCATTTGAATCTGTCTGGAGATCCAGGAGCAAGATTTACAACTTACCAGGAGCGGTCCAACCTGGACGGAGCCGCTCTATTATACCAGGGTAATGACATATTTGGGTCAGGATTGTGCTGACGGGATGGTTACGGTCCAACACCTAACTTGGCTCTGCCCAGAATGAAATAAATACACCTGACAACTACTTCAACGCTGAGTTATTGATACCAGTCTGGTGCCATCACACCTGCAAATAGACCAATGTTCAAATCTACGCTCATCAACTATATTTGGAAACTCACGCTGCAAAGAATGTCTCGAAAACTCCTGCACTTTAAGAAGTGGAACGGCAGGAAACTGTCTGGAACCATAAAGAAAATATCTGTGAGTTTTAAAGAAGCTGATTGGATGAAGCCTGTTTTGTGTTTATGCTAAGCTACAGTGCTCGTTCCACATAGTAAATACACAGACAGGAGAGTGGCACCCATCTTCTCAATAAACTCTGAGAAAGAAAGTAAATATCTACATCTGTGTTTTAACAGTTTTCTTTGAGGTAACCAGGATTGAATGTGTGTCACAGGGAAATCTGTTGTAACGATAACTATAAAAAACACTAATCAATGATCTAAATAAGCTTCATTAATCCAATAAGACCGGATGCTACTCTCCCTCTAGAGCCGGAAGAGACGCAAACATCCGCAATGTCATCATTTCCAGAACATGTGACTAATGAAATACATCGGGATTTGCTGAAAAACTTATTGGAAAAGAATAAGAAAGAAAAATATGGACCATTTCTTTATTTTGTGTATCATTCGGCTGAGAAATTAAAAGGTTGTTAAACGTTGTAAATTCTGTCGGCTCTTCAGAAAAGCCTCATGTTTTAAGTGATTGTGTTCAAACGATGCTGAGGTTTTACAGCGAGTTCTAATTCTGCGGCCTCAGGTCTTAATGGGTTCAGGGACGATAAAAACGTTAAGACTAACATCAGTGTTATCTGCTGGAAAACATGAAATCTGCAGCAGAACCACAGTCGATGCAAAACTTCTCTCAAAATCAAGCATTCAGTCGTAGCTGTAGCTCTGATCAAATCTAAAATGATAGAACTTCCTGATTTGATGTTGTTGTTGTATTGTGTTTCACAAAATGATGCATCTAAAGATCAAATTGAGAATCATTTTGTTGAGGAACTCTCCCCCTGAGCCGACAGGAGGAGAAGCTGCCAGCCCAGCTCTGTTTGTGTCAGTCAGTCAGCCAGCGCTTCGTTAACTAATTAGTGAGCTCGTTTATCTCATTAGGCTCTGATTGATCTGCCAGCTGATGGACTGGCAACCGGGCGCCCTGTGTGTGTCTGTTGTACGTCAGACGGAGCGAGCTAATCGATATTAACAACGCAGGGAAGAGTTTAACTGTTACGCAACCTCATTATCTGGCAGTGACTGTGCAGGAGGGGGGGTGGGGGGGGGGGAAGGATTCCAGCGTTACACCAATGTCAGCAGAAGGGCAGCCTTTCCTGTTAGCGGCAGGATATTAGCTCAGATAGCACGGCGAGCTGGTCATCGGGTGATATCTGATGGTCAGGGCACAGCTGGATTCACACAACGTTTAACTGTGTGTGAGCCTGACAGACACACACACACACACACACACACACACAGACACACACACACACACACACACTTTATCAAAATGAGTGTGAACATACACAATTGATGACTTGTGTATTGCTCATAGTGCTGATAAAGTGATCTCTACTGGGATTATTGTGTTAATTAGATGTGAAACAGAAAGTAAATGAATTAATGAGACCAATTAAACCTAAAAAAGAGAATTGATTAATCATTTAAGTCATTAATTAATATAAATTAATACAAATTTGATGGATCCGGCTTCTCAAATCTGAGAATTAACACAACACATGACATTTTATTTAGTCTCATTTTGAGAACATTAACACAATTTTCTCTTATTTCTTCTACGTTTACATGCATATAAAATAATACACTGTCTTCCCTTAATGAATTTCCTCTGTGAATTTACATTTTCCATCATCTACGTACGGAACCTTCAGCTAAATCTGACTTTCCATTGTTTTAATTTGTTGTTGCATTCACTCATTTTTTCCCTAAGTTGTTTTTGTAGCTCTTATTTTTTCCATGAAATTAAGAGAAGGAAAAAACAATCACGTAAAGGAGTCGCAGTCAGCAGATGAGTCAGCCTTCGCTTCCCGACAAAAACAAAACAGAACAGGTTGTTTACCATCGGGATGCCGACTCGGAGGAAAACTTAAAGCATGACGGGAAAAAGCTTCATTAAAGCAGCGTGGGAAATCTGTTGTTGTTTTTTTTTTAATTTAGTCTTTATTTCTCTGAGGGGGAATTCCACACATTCCCACCTGGGAGCTGCCCCATACATCCACCACAGGCTGGGATCTGAACCAGGGACCTCGTCTAACTGTAGACCCAGAACTCCTCTTCTGGTCTGAGGAACCTTTTCACACCTGATGTTTAGCTTCAGACTGAACTGAAGAGTCTGACGCTCTGAAACAAACCAGGTGTGAAAACGTCCTGTATATGTAGTTTCAGCCTCATTCACACACGTCTTCAGACAAACAACTCGCTGTAGCTCAGCAACTCAGCAGAAAGTTTTACAATCTAAAATTAAAAGTCCTTCCCCGCTCCATTATGGTGCCGTGCCCTGAGCGTGCACACTCCTGATGCCGTGCACTGATGAGGCCGTTCCAGGTAAACGCCATTACCCTTCATTATTAGATCTGTATTTATTAGGGAGGAACACGAGGAGCTTAAGGGGAAGTAGACAGGTTTAACAAGTAGACTTTATATCAGAAGGATGTTTTCTGGATTCAGTATTTGTGCACACACACACACACACTGACACACACACACACACACACGCACACACACACGCACACACACACTGACACACACACACACACACACACACACAGTGTCGTTTTGACTGCTCGTTCACCTTTAGATTTCCCTGTGATGCAACAGCTTAGGGAGGGCACGGAGAGGCCAAACTGTAAAAATCTGGCTCCCTTCCTCTACACACACACACACACACACACACACACACACACACACACACACACACACACACACACACACACACACACACACACACACACATAGAGCTTTCTGCATCACCACTGCACCATCCAGGATCAAATATGCATCAAATTATATAAGAGAGACTCTTATGTAACAGACTCAATCCCTGTGTGTGTGTGTGTGTGTGTGTGTGTGTGTGTGTGTGTGTGTGTGTGTGTGTGTGTGTGTGTGTGTGTGTGTGCGTGTGTGTGTTTCACGCTGAGGTCTGTGGCTAATGAAGCCATCTTTGCAGGGGTAAAACACAGAAACAGAGGGAGAGGAGGAGGAGGAGGAGGAGGAAGAGGAGAAGAGCCAAATATAACTCCTCTGGTCCTGAGAGGAGAGGAGACGAGGAGAGGAAACGAGGGTAGAGGAGACGAGGAGAAGAGAGGAGACGAGACGAGAGGAGGAGAAATGAGAAGACGAGATAAGGAGAGAAGAGGAAACTAGAGGTGATATGAGGAGAGGAGATGAGATTCAGTCACATTCAAAAGTTCAACTCTCTCTCTCTCTCTCTTACACACACACACACACACACACACACACACACACACACACACACACACACACACACACACACCCTGCCCAAACAAACCCGCACACCCAACATAAACACAACACACATAGCGTAGCAATCTGCCACCACACAGCCGCCTCTCTGCCCGACACTGGGATCCACAGCTCCGACATTTCTGCCCACAAACCGAACGGGAAACCTTTAATGGCCTGAGGTCGGCCTGAGAGGGAGATGGAGATAAATTACAGTGTTTGGTTTGGTGAGCAGGGAGAAAACCAACCGGGAGTGTGAGTGGGTTCATGTACCGCGTGTCTGACGCTGTGTGAATGTGCGTCTTTGTGTGTGAACATGTGCATGAACAAAGCGTGTGCTGCATGTGCTTCACCTGCGAGTGTGTATGTGCAGAGGTCTGGTTTTTCCAAAGCACCACGTTGAACCTTTTTACCTTCAAACGTTCCGGCTCCTCAGAGCAGGAAATCACTGGTGACATGATTAAAACACAAAAGGTAAGAAGAGTGGCGACTTATTGGTTCGTGAGCTGCGGTTTTGAACATTTTCGACAGTTTGTCCTGCGCCATCTTGTGTTTTCTTAAAGCAGAAGTAACCATATTTGGAGAAGCAGGAGGTTGGGTCGGACTAATATGGATTTTTGGGAGCAGATACAAATATGAAATCACATAGTCGCAATCCTGAATTCTGAATAAACACAAATATTTAGACAGACAAACTTGTTGTACTTAAACTGCTGAGAGAGAGCAAGTTCATTTCCATTTTTAAGTTAAAGCAAATTGACAAAATTAAGTAAATACATCAACAATAACATCTTGAGCAAACACAACTTAATAATATTATTTATTTACCATTTTATTCAAGTCAGTGTAACTTGTTCTACTAAATAGTGGATTTCACTCACTGTTTTTAAGTTGAAATTTAAGTAAATACAACTAAGTTCTAGGTAAAAGTAGATATAAAATTGTTTGTTAGTCAGAATTCTGCAAAAACTACAGGACAGATTTCCATGAAACATGAAGAACTTAAGAGATTTTGGTTATAGGAGCTCCAAGTTTACAGTGTGGCACATAAACTGCTTTTTTCCTGCTATGACAAGTCAAAGTATTTTCCACGGCTCAGTTGAAACTCATCTAAACTTCTATATCATCTTAAAAATTATCATCTTAAAGCTATTTCAGACTCGTTTTAAAGCCTTTTAAGCTGCTAATTGCCAATAATTTACATTTCTACCTGGCGTCTGTTGGCATTTTACAAATTGGTTTGCAATTCTGTCCACAAAACCATAAGTGGACTCATAATGTGCTTCACTTTCATGCCAGCGATCACGATTTTTGGAAGGGACATCTCCTTATTTACATTTTCGACTTATCTGAATATATTTGCATAGATATTTCTGGCCCTCAGCTGAACGCAGACGGCTTTTAACATCCAGTGGGAATTAGATCGACGGAGCGCGGAGCAAATTTGACTGATGACATTAAGACTAACGAGAGAACACACACGCAGACGGCTGACAGCTGCTTCTGATCCTCCTTCAGTTAACACACAGGTCTGATATCAGTCAGACAAATCCTGTCACTGACACCATTATAGTGTGTGTGTGTGTGTCTGTGTGTGTGTGTGTGTGTGTCACAGCACGAAAACACACATCACATACAGGTACGTTCAAAACAATAATATATTTAATTTCTCCTCGTTCCTCATCAGTTAAACGACTGAAAAGTGAAGAGAGACCACAGCTGACAGCCGAGAGAAAAAGGAGGATCTGTTTTGAATTTTTGGATTTTATTTTGGTGCACGGGGATGAAAGAGGAGATGAGGAGAGGAGGAGGGGGGGGGAGATGACACAGGAGAGGGAAGGAGGCGAAGAAGAAAGGATGAGGGGGGGGGAAACGGGGGAGTGGATGAGGAGATTGGAAAGAGGGAGACAGGGGGAGGAAGTTGAGAAACGTGAGGACGGCGGAGGAAGAGTTGGGAGGAGGAACGAGATATATAGAGGGATATATAGATGAACAAGGGGGAGAGAGGAGGGCGTGAGAAGGGAGGAGAGAAGGAAGAAAGGAAAGGGCGCATGGGAGGTAACAAAAAGGAGATATAGAGGGGAGGAGGAGAAATGTAAGACGAGACAAAAATAGAGGAGAGAAACGAGAGGAAGAAATGATGAGATGAGAGGGAGGGTGAGAAGAGAAAGGGAGGGTGGATGGCAGATTGAGAGGAGAGAAGAGAGGGAGGAGAAAAGGGAGGAGGAGAGATGAAAAGGAGAAGAAGAAGAAGAAGAAAGAAAAGAGTGGAGAGGAGGAGGAGAAGAAGGGAGAGGAGCACATCAGAGAGGAGACAAACAGGGAGGAGACGAGACGAGAACAGAGAGGAGAGAGGGATGAAAGAGAGGAGAGGATTGAATCCAGAGACAGAGCTTTGAAGAAGAGGAGGAAGAGGGAGGCATGGATGGAGGGATGGGAAAAAGGAGAGCAACACTGAGATGAAAGAAAGAGGGGAAAAGTTTAAATCTGACATTGGAGGATCAGAAGAAGGAGAAAAGAGAGGGACGCCTCAAATGAAATTTACATTTCTGTAACGACATCCGTCACAAAAAGAAAGAAAATGGTGGAAAAACATCAGTTTATCATATTTTTGTAAAAAGAGGAAGAATTTAAAAGGCTCAGCTCTGCATTAAAATATATTCAGATATAAAACCTCAACTTACAGAAACATTGGGACCAGGGGAAGGAACGATTGGTCGGTTCAGACAGACGCAGAGAACTGATTCAAAGTCTGGGCGTCGCTGTGATTTAAAAAAAATACATTTATTAATACACATTGTGTTAATAATCCTGCACTTATTAAATCATTTGCGTTTTTTTCCTGCTTGATTTGCCAAAAAGGAGATAAAACACAACTCAAACCGAGCTGAAGATGAAGTCTGCTGCACATTAGAGGATTCTCAAATCTTTACTGGTTTGACAGATGTAACCGATCTTTAAATATTTTAGTCGTGAGAACGTCCACGAGACGATCGGGTCGAGACGCAGCAGCACACTGCACAGCTCACAGGTCACGGGATCAAACGTGACTTTACAATAAAAACAAACATGGAGACGGACTTCACGACACAAGTATGAAAACTTTCTTCAGTAGTTTCTTTGGACATTTATTTCACATCTCTAAGTCGCCATTGGAATCTATTGCAACTAAATCCAGATTAAAGCATCTGGCCTGTGAAGAAGTTTGAATTAGGGCTTTAAATTCAGCGATTTGGGGGATTTACCTTAAAATACCTCTGGTGAAAACTTGTATACGTTTTTATGATTTTTACGTATAAACTTTTAAACGAGTTTATCTTGAAAATAAAAAATGCCAGAAACTTTGATTTGAGAGTTTATCCAGTGAGAGCTGAGACGGTTTTAACGTACGAGATAAACGTTGGTCTGGTTTCGTCAACGTACAGACGAACATTTAATCCTTTGACTGGAGTAAAAGTAGGAAACTGAACACTGGGAATTCTTCTTCAGCTTCCTGGCCGATGTTTTTAATAAAGTCAAACCACATGATGTCGATTAATGTCTTTGCTGAACGGTCCCTCACTGTGGGGGTGTGGGCAGGTATGAGACGAGAACTTTTCCCTCCTTCATCCAGGTTTTATCTGTATAATATTCGTTTCTTAAACACTTAAACACTCACGACGCAGGAGACAGACTGAAAAAGACAAATTTCAGTGGGAGTGTGTTTTCAGGTCGCGTCAGATTTACTTCCCCTCTAATTCTTTGCCTGCGAGGCCGCGCTCGGCGCAGACCGTCGTTAGCATGTGCTAATCCCCTCGTCGTATGACGGACGGGAGGCGCCAGGTGCTAGCCAGCTGTGCTAGCTCTTAAGCCCTAATACCCTTAGAGTGAGTGAGCTAGCGTGGAGCTAATCAGTCTTAATGCCATGCATATGGGGTTAGCTGCGGAGATGGCTAGCTGCTGTAGCAGTGGCTAATCCGAGCGGCTACAGGAGCGAGCCCAATCCCCCATTTCCCCCAAAATATGTCAATTTTAGAAACTGCAGCATGGGATTAAGATTAGAGGAGGAGAATAAAAATAGAGCAGAGGAGAAGAGAATGATTGAAAAAGAGTAAAAGCTCTTAGCACTTGTAACGTGTTATTTGGGAGGGATGCACTTTTGCTTTTTTGATGGCATCATTTACTGTAATTCTTTTAGAGAGAATGTGTTTCATGTAACAGTCTCTTTATGAAACCACATTAAATTCATCAGATTCATAAATATCAGCCTCATAAACAAGTCGGAGAACAAACGGACTCGACTCCGAGTATTTGCATCATGGTGCAGCCATTTTCCTGAGAACTCTGATATAATTTGCTCATATTTAACATTTAAATCAGTCTGCAGCTGATCTCTATAAACACATTTTAAACTTAAACGGAAAATAATGTGACATTTATCATGATAATTATTGATATTATCTGATATGATTTTTTTTTTTAAATCGTGATCATCCCGGCCTGTTTGATTAGTT
>NC_047174.1:1500000-1512500 GCF_009819705.1 Hippoglossus hippoglossus
TTGAAATAAAGAAATACTTTGTTTTTGTACAGGAACACATTTTCTCTAAAAATTATATTTTTCATGTTGTCATGTGTCACTTTTCTGAAAACCAAATGATTCAGGGTTAACAAGAGACTTTTATTATTAGAACCTATCACCAGATATATTCTACCTGCACACATCCCGTTGGCCTGACACCAAGGTGTATTGTGGGTAAGGAAGCAGCTCCGGGAGGGAACACAGAGCGAGCAGACAGAAACTTTACGTGCTGCCGGGCGGCGCCACCGTTAACGTGAGCTTTTTCATTTACACTCCCGGCTGAGGTGACACCTCCGGTAACGAAGCTGGCCGGTTGCCCCGACAACCGGCCAGGAAAAAAAAGCAGGGAGAGTAATTCTGGGTAAATGAATGCGGCTCGAACGTCTCCTCGTCTCTCTCTCGCTCTCTCTCATGACAAAAGCTGCGGCCATTTTAAATCATAATGATGCTTATTATTACAAAAGGTCCTTTCCCTCCATTTTCTCCTTGTTTTTCAGGCACTCTCACTTCCTGTCGGGAGATTTCACCTCAAACACTCATCTACTTTCATCTCATTGGTTTGAATTTATCTTATCACGGTGAGATGATTTCATATTTTACTTTACTAATCTTGTTTCACTTTCACTCTTATATTTAGATTTCTTTTCTGTTCCGTGTCATAGTGTCAATTTTTCCATAATCAACCTTTTTCTTCTCACTTCACAGGTTTTTTTCTTTCTGCAAACACACACACACACACACACACACACACACACACACACACACACACACACACACACACACACACACACACACACACACACACACACAAAGACACACACACACGGATCCTACCTGGTGAACTTTTGCCACCTGGTCCGGTTTATTAAGTCCGACACTGGTCACAGCCGCTGCAGGGCACAGAGACAGAAAACACATTAAGGATGACGTGCAGTGCTTCATGTGCAATATGAGAACGATTCCAAGGCTTTATTGTCATGTGCAGAAATATCATGTCAACCTCATCAACTCTGACGTCCACACTACCAAGAAGTTTGGAAAAGACGCCGCTCACAACCTCGTGCTCTTTGTTAACAGCCGTTTTACATGTGGAGGAGACGAGATACTATTCAAGCAATTTGCAACACACGTATTCCTTCCTGTTTACATCAGCACGTGCACGCCCAGTGTACGTGAGAGGATGCTTGATATGTGTTTTCAGGCGTGTGAGTGCCGGCGGGGATTAAAACTGATACTGAGCCTAAAGGCCGGAGTGGACAGAGATCGTTTTAGTTTGAAAACATGTTGTTGAAGTATGGATGTGTCCTCAGAATGAACTTGGCACATCAGTGTTGGATCTCATGCCCTAAGGAGCTAATCCCTACAGTTTCCAGAATCTGGTGGCGAAGGTGCAGTATTCAGGTGTCCACATACTTTTGGCCACGTCATGAAAAAAATAAATAAACTGAAAGCGAGGATTGTGAAAAGATTTCCCAGAGTTTTAAAGGTCAAAAGGTCACGAGAGGATCTCAGCGTATTGTTTTTTTGTGAAGTCTCCCCGACGACAGGAATCATGAAAACTCTCCTTCATTCCCCAAAGTCTCTGTTGTTTCCTTAACGGGTTTCTGAGCGTTCGGCATTGACATTTCAAACCCTTCGATAAATCCAACGATACACATGAAGACAGCAGAGACACGTCGTGGAGTTTCAGATCCCTCCTGTCACCCGTTTGTCGTCTCGATTCTCACTTTGCTTTTGTCACTTTTCTCTCTTTTGGGTGCGTCGCTTTAAAAGCCCGTTGGGGTTTCTGTTCTGCTTCGCCCGCTGAGATCGGATTTCTTTTCAACCCCTGATATTTTTTAAGTGTTATTTATCTATTTCTTATATGCAAATAACTCAATTTAAATCTATAGCAGTCACCGTCTCTGTGTTTTCATTGTACCACAATCAGAGAGGAGAAAACCAACCCAGGTCAGAAAGTTTATCAGAGTGTGTTTATTTTCATTTTGAATGAGCATTTGCTCTTTTAAACAACTTCTTGGTACAAGGACGGCTATGGAAATATTTCCACCAAGAGAAAGTGAAGAAAAAATAAGGCATAAAATAAAAATATTGTATTTCAAATACATTTAAAAAAAAAAGCTAAATGGCCTTTTTTCTCGTAAAAAAACTTGTTTTTATAATTAGGTCAACTTTATCTTTTTTTTTTCAATTATAAATATTTTTTACAGATTTACAACAAACACATTACAAACTTCTCATTTTGCTCATAGAAATATGTCGAGAGTATTATTCTTCTTCTTACTGAGCCGGGTTTTACCTGCGGGTTAAGAAGGCGAATCATGAAAGTGAAAGTTCCACAGTCAACTCAAAACTCTACAACCAGTATCGTGCGTTCTCTGTTTCTGGTTTCACGTGTGTGGCGGCAGAACAAAATTCACCATATGACTGTTGAGTGCGGCGCAAAATAGCGGCTGTAGATTGTAAAGTGAGTCACCTCAAACTCTGAAGGTTTACTGGTGGCTGAGATTAACCAAAACTTTTAATTCATTTTAAACCGGAGCTGCTGGAGTCATATTCATGATCAGCTACAGGAGCCGATGAACACTACACATTTGATATTGACTTGTGCTCAGAGGCCATTTATCTCCTGAGTGAATGGAGCTCGACATGTATTAAGAGCAGCTGTGTTGCCAGGAGGTGGATGTGGTGGGTAACGGGCGTAGAAAGCACATGACTGTCACGCCACAGACCAGAGTTTGAGTCCCATCTGTGGTTTTGGGCAACAGAAGCTCTTTGGTTGAGGTCAAGCAAAGATGGTGGAAGTTTACGAACACGCTGCGAGCTGTGAGTGGAAACCACGAAGCAGCTTAATGTCACTAGAGAGGATATTTGGATGTTAAATCAAATAAGTTGAATCAGTATCAACACATTGTGAATCAACGGCATGTCGTCCCCTTCACAGAAAGTTGAGTCTGGTATTAAAGACGAACTCTTACTCTAACCAGCGCAGGCGGGACGATGAACTGCTACTGAAGGTCACGGGTTCACAGTTGGATGTAAAATGATTTTTAACTGCATCAATCGATTCTTACTGTGAATGCTGTTAGTGACGTGCTGATGGCTCCACTTACGTCAGAGCAGCGTGATTGGCTCGTTGCGTTTCTCCTTGTTAAGCGTACGATTGGCCTGTTGGGAGGGGGGGGGGGGGGGCGATATGGGTCAAACAACCACCATCTTTGGCCCTGTTGTGATTCCTCTCGTCTCTATCCTACAAACGTTCCTGGAGAAATTTGGATATTTGGAATATTTCACAAAAGTGTCAGGAGTTTGATGAAGAGCTGCCGGCCGGAGGGTTTCTACAACTTCAGCATATCATCAACAACACGAAGTGCAGTGTTATTCAAATGGTAGAGAAGCTTCCGTGGTCACGCCTGCTGACAGCTTGGCCCGCTGCACGTATCCCCACCCATATGGAAACTCGCTGTACGTGGAGCGTTCCTCTGCGCTCGGCGTGTCGACTGTGTGATTTACAATCCGCTCACAGGGAACTGGCAGCGAACAGGGAAAGGAAAACAGGGTGACGGCTGCTGCAGTCCAGATTTTACGATCACAAAACATTGATTTAGCTCGACTCTCTGATGCATTAATGAAGTGGGACTAATTACAAGCCCATGACAAAGTGGGCCCGTTTGGGTAAAGGTCTAACTCTCTCTCTCTCTCTCTCTCTTTTTCTCTCGCTGCCTCCATCTCTCCATCATCTCCTTGTTTGTTTAAATACACACACACACACACACACACACACACACACACACACACACACACACACACACACACACACACACACACACACACACACACACACACACACACACACACACACCTGACAGCCTGTCCCTTTGAGTAATGACAGGTTGGGTTACAACATCAGCCTCTGTCACACACACACACACACACACACACACTCACACACACACACACACACACACACACACACACACACACACACACTCACACACACACACACACACACACACACACACACACACACACACACACACACACACACACACACACACACACACACACACACACACTTGCTCTTTCCAGTGAGCAAAAACACGAACGATCACGTTTCCCTTCTCGTTACAAAGCTGCCACGTGATTGGTCGGTGTGAAACAGCAGTGAGGTGATCGTTGATTGGCTCCGGGATAAAAAGAAATGTCCTCTGTTGTAGAGACAGAGTTTTATGACGACAACAAACTGATTCATCATCAGCTTCCTCTCGTCTTTTCTCTACTTGTTTCCTTTCCTCCTCTCTCGTTATCTTGTTTCCTACCCTTTCCTTGTCCTTTCCTCTCCCTTCTTTCCTTTTTCTTTTCTCTTGTCTCTGTCCTCTTATTTTTTCTCTTCTCATCTCCTTTAATTTATTCTTGATTCCTTATTCGCTCGTTTCCTCGGCCTTGCTTCTTTTCCTCTCCTCTCCTCCCCTTTCCTTCCTTCTCTCTTTATATTTTGTCCTAAGTTCTTTCCTCTCATTCTCTCTCCACTTCATCACTTCCCCCTTTTCCATTTTTCTCCTCTTGTCTCCTATCGCTCTTCTCCTTCTTCTCTCCTCCTGTTTCCTTCCTTCTCCTCCCTTTGCATTTTGTTCTTTTTAGCTTCTTTCCTCTTGTGATCTCTCTAAATCTTTCTCTCTGCTCATCTTTCCTCGTCTCCCATCACTTTCGCTTTTCCATTTCTGTCCATCTCCTCTCGTCTCCCTCTTCCTTCCTCCTCTCTCTCCCTCCTTCATTCCTTCACCTCCTCCTCCTCCACTTTTCTCCATTGTTGTTCTATTGTCGGTTTCTCCTCTTCTCCTCCAGGTGTATACGTTCAGACGGAAAGAAAACCAAACCACAGAGGAGCAATTTGCAGGAGAAGCCAGTCAACCAACTCATTAGGCTGCATATGTGTGTGTGTGTGTGTGTGTGTGTCTTAATAATTTAGCCGTCGCTGTCAGGACCTCGGTCACCAGAGGGCTCTCAGGTTCCTCTACAGCTCTCAGGTAATAGCGCACACACACACACAGACACACACACACAGACACACACACACACACACTGTGGATGAGCTCAGTGTGAAGTTTGAAATCCTCCTTTAAAGCTCTGAATTCGTCGCTTCCTTTACGTCACTGAGACTCACTGAGCTCCGTGTCACTGTGTCGCAGGTGCGTCCTGTTACAATGCAGCTTTTCTTTGTTAGAAATAATCAGATACGCGTCAGATACGCTACAATAACAAACTGAACGCTACAACACAGAGTGGAGCCACGTTTCCTCCGTCCAGTCACATCAGTAAAAGGTTAAAGGTGAAACTCTTAATATATAACTAGAAAGTCCCACAAAGATGTTTCGGCACCTGAAGCCTAATTCACAATTACCACTGAATTTTCCAAGCTTTCAGTTTTTTTCTTATCTCATTACCTCTGCCAAACAGGAAGTGTTTCTGTTTTGCGTGTCTGTCTGTTATTCATTAGCAGGGTTACATGATTACACGACTGATGGACTGATGCAGGATGGATCGGGGCAGAGTCCGTTAAAAAGTTTGGTGCGGATCCGAAATAAATGGGCGGATGCAGGAATTCAGTCTATGGTGGTAGTGGGGGGGCAACAGATTCCCAGTGACAGGGTTCACAGACGAGAGAGTGAAAGACAAGTTGTTGCAGCTGAAACTATCTGCATGGATGGTAAAAACTTTATGGACAATAACACGGCACATACGTTAAATATAGACAAACTGGAACATGGCGGACTACCACAGTCAATTCATGGGAAATGTCGACTTTTGTGGTAAATGTGTTGTGTGCAGACTGGATGTTTGAGATTTTACCTACACATGCTCGACACATCAGAGACTCAAGGCCCAACAGTGTGTGTGTGTGTGTGTGTGTGTGTGTGTGTGTGTGTGTGTGTGTGTGTGTGTGTGTGTGTGTGTGTGTGTGTGTGTGTGTCGCTTCATCACGTCGCACCGTACATCTGTATTCGTTTCAAATTCTCAAGCGATGACGTGTTTGCTATTTGACAGCAAAATACAAAGTTATCACATCTGCAGCGAACAAACAGACACAGAGAGACAGAGGGTTTCAAATGATACAACACACACATGCACACAGACACACACACATGCACACAGACACACATACATGCACACAGACACACACACATGCACACAGACACACACACACATGCACACAGACACACACACATGCACACAAAAACACATAGAGATCCCACAAGGCCTTAATAAATTAATTGAATGTTCAGTGCAGAAAATCCACTCACACTTCATGCACATCCTCTGTACACCTGTCCACCCAGTGTGTGTGTGTGTGTGTGTGTGTGTGTGTGTGTGTGTGTGTGCATGGATGCCTGCTCCTACGCAGTACATAACGATGGCCATCTGAGGTGACAGTGAGACAGATGGTATGTAGGTCGGCCTCTCTCCATGCACACACACACACACACACACACACACACACACACACACACACACACACACACACACACACACACACACACACACACACACACACACACACACACACACACACACACACACACACACACACACACACACACACACACACACGTGCACGCTCACAGCCACCAGCGTGTGTCCCGACAGCAGAATAGATGCCGTCTCTTCAGCTGCAGGATTATAACCTCGTCACCTCCACACAGATTAATTCATCTGCTCGTTGATTTCCCTTTAATTCACACTTCACTTGTTTCTTAGTTGTTCTGCAGAGACACTGGTTTTTAGTGGTTCTAAATACTGGTGTAGAGTCTGGTTTAAACCTGCATGTTGGGAATCAGCTGTTAGTTTGACCTGTGGTGATGATGGTTGCAGCTTCTCTTTCAGAAACTGGAAAAGGGACCAGCAGGATTTGAGCTGAAGCTCCTCCATCACTGCTGCTGCACAAAGATCAGTTCACCCGTTTGTTGAAAGTTCAGTGAAGCTCGACTCAGTAGAACCTGAACGTTGTTGAGATGGACGACGTTACGTTAACGTTGATGAGTCTCAGCCGTCACGGCTACGGGACTCTTAACGACACACATGACGAGCGTGAAGCCGATTAGTTGAACGGTTCTTGAGATATTTGAGCCACAGACACACAGACAGAGATTTACTGGAGTTATTAGATATACAATCTTTACAGTGCTAATACATATTTGAAATTAGCTTCATAGCCTCATATCCTCCACCCTGCCGTAGTGTCCTTGAGCAGCATCTCTTTAGCACCTGTTTCATGCCGTAACAGTGCAGTGTTTCGACCCTGACCTTTGACCTTTGACCTCTGACCGGAGGCCTGAGAGGTGCAGGGAGGAAGAAGTGGAGCTTTTCCTTCACACAGAGACCAGAGGATTATGACGCGTAATAACACAGGACGTGCCGGTGTGATGAGGCTGCAAATCTGTGCTCGGAAAGAAACATGCAGCGGAGGAAAATTCAGAGAGCAGAAGAAAAGCAGCAGAGACACAGAGAGAGAGAGAGAGAGAGAGAGAGAGAGAGAGAGAGAGAGAGAGAGAGAGGAAGAGAGAGAGAGAGAGAGAGACACAGAATGAGAGAAAGAGAGAGAGAGGAAAACAAACAGTGAGGGAGAAAGAGGGGGGAAGAGAAATACAGAAAGAGGGAGAGAGAGAGAGAGAGAGAGAGAGAGAGAGAGAGAGAGCGAAGGGCCGGGTCGTCCGTCGGAGTCTCCCCGGCTGGGGCCCCTCTCTAGACGGCAACACGTCATGGAACATTCCCGGAACCAGCCAGCGCACCACCCACCATCTCTCTCTCTCTCTCTCTCTCTCTCTCTCTCTCTCTCTCTCTCTCTCTCTCTCTCTCTCTCTCTCACACACACACACACACACACACACGGACACACACGCACACACGCATACAGGAATCAAGCGATGAGCACATGAGATAGAGTCGCTGCCTTCACGAACATCTACACATGAACGCAGTTGTCGTGTTGGGACACAATGTGACAACAACACACAACGCGGCTGTGCCTCCACCTGACACTGAACAAGGAAACACCGGAGCGCGTGAGCTAAGGTCACAACTCACCTCACGCACCAGCTCGCGCGCTGCGCACAGATCACAGGGAGTCATGGCAACACAACACAGATTCACAGGTGAACTTCTAAGAACCGACCCGCCGAGGCGCGGGCACGTCTGCCCAGCGCGCACGAATGTAGACGATCGACCTTCCAGACACCACGCTCCTCCTCACACCTCTCCCGGCTCCAGAGCCTCCAGCAGCCCGGCTCCCTCCCTCTCTCCCCCCCGGCCTTGCAGCCACCCTGGCCGCGCAGGCTACTGCAAATTCCTCAGGATATTACGCAACCCGGGTAATCTGCATGCAATGCAATGCGTGCCCGGGGTATTCCCCGTGCACAGCCGTGCCCTTATAAGCTAAACGAAAAGATCCAGAGCCGTGAAAACTGCCCAGAATGTGCGTCACGGCGCAGAAAAGCTCGCTGTCACTGTGAAATGTGAGAGAATGTGTCCGGGCTTCGCTTCTCCCTCCTCTTACCTTCAGGCTGCGGTGCGCTCCGGCTGCGCGCCTCCGTCTCCGGGCGAAAATGACAACAAGCCAACCCGGTGACAGGAGATCCGAGTCCGGGCTTGACACCTCGCTGGTCGTCCGCCGAGAGGCGAGGAGACGGTGGTTAGAAATCCACAAGAGTCGCGGGGCAGCGGGAGGAAGCGTCGCGGCTCAGGCGGAGGAAAAGTTGCGCGTAAAAATGGAAGGAATCCTTTCCGACCGGATTTGTGCCGCCGGAGCTCCGCCGCTGCAGACAGACAGTCAGTGTGTGCGTCTCGCTGTGTTGTGAGTGTGCATGTGTGCGTGTGTGAGAGGGTGAAATCAGGAGACACACACACACGCACACACACACTCATGCGCACACGGGGGTTATTCCAAGCGCCACTTCCCAGAATAGCAGCAGAGAGGAGAGGGAGAGAGACGGAGTGGCAGAGCGAGGAGAGCGAGAGAGAGAGAGAGAGGGAGATAGAGGGAGAAAGAGAGAGAGAGAGAGAGAGAGAGAGAGAGAGGGCGTGTGTGTGTGTGTGTGTGTGTGTGTGCGCGCGCGCTTGTGACGTCGTCGGATCCCCCAGCGCGCAACCAGGGCAGAGGGAGGGGAGGGGAGGAGGAGCAGTGGCCGAGGAGGAGGCTCTGTCTGCAGGCTCGGAGAGAGCAGGATTCCCCGGTCACCTCTGGAGCGACCTGTCTGTCTGACTGTCTGGATGCCTGCACGTCTCGCTGCCTGGCTGCGGCCTGTCTGTCTCTCCGCTCAGCTCCATGCGTTAAGACTGGAACTCAACACGTCAACGCACAGTTTGCAGTATGAAACGAGCTTGAAATCATATATGAATAAATACTACTAATACAAATCCAACTCTCCATACTATTATTAATAACCATCATCGTTATTATCGTTACTTTTGTGTGTAAGTTAAATAATAATATCTCCAGGATAACGTGCACACAACATTATTAACCCATTAATCGCCTAATCGCTTTATTTCGGCTTAAATGTTCTGTGTGTGTGATTTAGTGGCTTCTAGTGGTGAAGTTGCATATTGCAACCAGCTAAAGACCCTCGTCTCCCCCTCCACTTCCTGTATGTGGCCTCCAGGTAACGTAAAAAAGCAAAAAGGCCTCTCGAGAGCTGGAGCTGGGTTTGTTCATTCTGGGCTACTGTAGAATTATTGCAAGAATGTGAAGGAGTTTGACCCGGAAAACATCCTGCTGCTTCTTCAGAGGAGAAGCTGAAGCTCTACATGGGCGAGCTTCCCTCTGGAGGAAAAGTGGGTGGTAAAAGACAAATATGTGAAATATGTTTCCAGACCATTTATTTATTTCTGTTTCCTTTATCCTGACACATTTTTAGGTGGATCCTCGGTATTCGCGCGACACGCCCACTCCGGCTGATTCCCTTCATCTGTAAAACACGTCCAGTCGAGAGCACAGACCTCGTTCACGCTGCTAATGAATGAAATCAAGCTTGATAAAGTCGTTTCTCCTCCTTGGAGCAGGTTTGACAGGTTTTAAAAAGTGACTGGACACAAAGCAACTTGCACCTGAGGCATCACCGGTTTGATTCCTCTGGCGAATCAACCTGCCTGATATGTGAAATGCAGCCAGCAAATTCTGACACAAGCCTCCAGTGTGATGAGAAAACCGGTCAGACATTTGCACAGCCGAAACTCAAATGGCTCTCATTGTACCTGGGAACAGATAATCACACATAATGGTCCGGTAATTGTCTGGATGGCACCGTCCACTGGCGGCAGAGAAGTTATTTGAGGTTGGGGGGGGGGGGGGGGGGGGGGGGGGACACAGTGACCTTCTGTGACTGAATTTTCACTTTCACCCTCAGGCTTCATCTATAATACCAACTGAACTCAAACTTGAATGTTTTAATCCCTGTCCATACCAACGAGTGCACCTCACAATCCTGACTTTTTAGTCATAAAGAAGAAATGAAAGGTCAGAGTGAGCTGTAGATGGACGATAAACTGGAGGAACACAAATACCTCAGGATGAAAGAGACGAGCCGTACAAGCAGAAGACGTCAGCTTGGAAAGACGAGGAGATTTCAGAGCTTTTGGCGAGAAGGGTCGACGCCAAACTTCTTCAAGAAAGTCGGAAAAAAGTAGAAGCAAACACTAGTTTGGTAATCTGGAAAAAACAGCGAACACAAGCAGCCCATTCCTTCGCACCAGCTCAGACACAAGAGTTGAAATGATTGAAGTAAATAAATACGTTTAAACATTAAGAGTATTTCAGGAGCTTGTGCTGCGGATTCTGTCGTGTTTCCTGAGTCTTCCCAGCAAAGGTGACCAGTCAGAGCCAGTAACCTTTCCACCTGTCTGGTTCCACACATGTTGACATTTTTCTGCTGGAGTCTTTTCTGAGATAAGATCGTGTATGGATGTGTTCGAAGAGCTGAACTCCAAGATGGCACCGATTCAGTGGAATGAAAATTGCTGGTCCAGGCTTCGAGCCAGAGAAAGTTTTCCCGCTACTTGGTTTGTTTCCAAGTTGTGCAGTGGAGTGCGTTAGTGTTTCTCTCCCTGGCCCCTGACTGCACTTTGCATTCAGATGATGACATGTGCATCAAACGGCTCCTCCAGGCTCTGCATGGGGAACTTTAGCTGATATAAAACATTATTTAATTCCAATGGTCTGTGGTAAAAAGGTTTTAGTTTTCTCTGCAGAAGTGACAACACCGCTCCCAGTTCTCAAACGACACCACCGTCCTCCCGACGAGTGTTTCTCTGACCGGTGGAAACAATTCAGCGGAACAAGGAAAGCAATCAACCAAGTTCATGGAAGTTCATTTAACTCTGAAGAGCAGCGGCAAAGTGTAAGGTCAGAAAACCGTGGCTCAGGCCAGGTAGTGACTGGGTATTTGAGGAATGTCACAGGTTACTGTCGAATGAGAGGATGGACAGACAGATGGACAGAGAGGGATGTATAAATAGATAGAGATAGATAGTTGAGTGGTCACATCACTGACCTCCAGCAGCAACACTTCTCAATGAAAGACCTGCTTATCCTTGGTGTGTGTGTGTGTGTGTGTGTGTGTGTGCGCGCGCGTGTG
Source organism: Hippoglossus hippoglossus (assembly GCF_009819705.1). NCBI lineage: Eukaryota > Metazoa > Chordata > Actinopteri > Pleuronectiformes > Pleuronectidae > Hippoglossus > Hippoglossus hippoglossus. Next base: position 1,511,649 of record NC_047174.1, read on the forward strand.
TGTGTGTGTGTGTGTGTGTGTGTCAGCACCATAAGTGAATTAAGGTCTGCCATCTCCCATAAGAGGCTCATCGGGACGTGATCTCATCACCGGTGACCTCGGAGTCCCCATGGCGACACCGTGGCAACACAGCACCATGGCGACAGGGAGCTGCTGCAGCTTCTAATGCAGCGAATCTGCATCTGCTTTTCATACGAAGCCCGGCAGCAGGAGGGGGGGGGGGGTGCAGGTCGCAGCTCTGCAGCTCTGCAGCTCTGCACGTAGACGCTCTCTTCTGACGTGAGCTGTGCATGGAGGTCACATGTGATTTCCACACAGAGGGATTTTACCAGCAAATGTCTTCAGATGACTCATAACTTAAATAATGTGCTTTCAGGCCAGTTGTCATTTTGATGAAGGAGATGTGAGAGCTGCTCTCGTGTCAGTTTCACTTTGTGTAATTCCTTAAATTTCTTCTTTATACGTAAATGTCATTTTCAGCATTGAAGCATCTTTATGGATTGAAAAATAAAAACAGGAGGAAAAAAAATATGCAAAGCTTAAAATCGATCAATAATATTACAGTCGTTTGATTCACTTTTCATTGACAGTCACGTTATTATTACTTTCAGGCTCTGGATTAGAGTCTTTCTTCCTGCGTTTACACCAGAGTTCAGCTCCGGCTACATTTTCTGACATGCATTTAGTTTTTGTGTCCAGACTCATTGTGTGTGTGTGTGTGTGCATGTAGGTGGGGGGAGTTATGTAACTGTATCTCGATCCATATGTGCAGGATCAGATTCATAAATGTGAACAGGAACCTGCTAATGTGTATTTAGAGCCTGTGTGTGCGTCTGTTAAAATCAGTTTTGC